>NW_023307884.1:0-5274 GCF_011077185.1 Oxyura jamaicensis
AATAACCTCAATAAAACACAGTCATTATTCTAGTTTAGCTGTAGATCTAAGTTTAACATAGATTTCAGTTACTATGTATATTTAATCTAAATGCAAATACATCACCAAAGTGCTACATAGGAGCACTGTGGAAAGATGGGAGTAGATAATAAATTTTGCTGCTCTCATACCTCATAAAAAGAAATACATCAGAGAATAACCAGCAACTTGTAATTTGCTTCCTTCCAGATGAATTTGGGGAAACATGATTTCATTCAAATCCCTAATAGTTTTGCCTTTAAGGAAGAGAATAAGGAACTTTATCCAAGTGACTGAATGAAATGTATTTTTGAATAATGAATATTGTGTGTGGATAAGACCCTTTCTTGCCCATGGCACACCAGACAGCAAAAACAACAGCAAAAGTAAAATAAAAATTGTGATTTTCCTGGAAAGGCAGAAATTCCACAGCCGGTAAGAAGAAAGGAAATTCCCACAGAAGTAATATCATCCAAACTAGAAAAAGAATCAACTTTATAAAAGGACTTGCTGCCTAAATACTGAGCACAAGTTCTGTCTATCAATAGCCATGAATACAAAATGTTTGACACCAAAAGTGTACAAGGGTTCAGCACTTTCCTAAAGTGAAATAAATTTTACCTACATTTGAGGACTTAAACAACTCTGTCAGGACTTAAACAAATCAGCTGCTAATGAGTGAGTTGTATTCAATGTGAAGCCGAGCCGTTATACCAGGTCACAACAATAAGGAAGATTATCTGTGTAGTGTCTGGCCTGTCTTCCTTTCAATTTCTTCTCATATTGCAGCAGACAGATTTAAGATTTATAGCTTCAAGAACGTTAGCATTTTAACTATCTCAGCATTTCCCTCATCTCCCCTCTTAGTACAAATTAGCCTCATGAAAAAATAAATGTATTTTTATTTATCTATTGTGAGACAGAAGAACAGCTGTTAAAATACGACTTCACAGAATCACAGAATCAAACAGAATCAGAGAATGTTAGGGATTGGAAGGGACCTTGAAAGATCATCTAGTCCAATCCCCCTGCCAGAGCAGGAACACCTAGATCAGGTCACACAGGAATACATCCAGGCGTGTTTTGAATGTCTCCAGAGAATGAGACTCCACAACCCCCCTGGGCAGCCTGTTCCAGTGTTCTGTCACCCACTCTGTGAAAAAGTATTTCTCATATTTAAGCGGAACCTCCTATGTTCCAGCTTGCACCCATTGCCCCTTGTCCTATCATTAGATGTCATTGAGGAGAGCCTGGCTCTGTCCTCCTGACACTCACCCTTTACATATTTATAAACATTAATACGGTCACCCCTCAGTCTTCTCTTCAAGCTAAAGAGACCCAGCTCCCTCATCCTTTCCTCATAAGGAGATGCTCTATTCCCTTAATCATCCTTATGGTCCTGTGCTAGACTCTCTCAAGCAGTTCCCTGTCCTTCTTGACTTAGCTGTATGGTAGCATTACCTACCTCAACTTTTAAGATCTATTCCGACAAAATATGACATGAAACGACACATCCTAGTATTTTTTTATTTTTTATTTTTATTTTTTTTCCCAAATCAAATAAGTTGCAAGGTTGTTCAGTTCAAATAAGTTAATTGTCTGAGTTAAAACAAAATTCAGGAGTGTGAGTGTGCAAAATTATAGGAAAAACAAAACAACAACAACAACAAAAAACAGAACTGACAAATGTTGTTAGTTAATGACTGAACATTTTAAATATGTGATCAAAAGATGAAATTTTTGTTTAATCATCACATCTTCAAAAGTTTTTTATATTATTGGTTTCCTATTTTTTATTTTTTAATATTTTCCAAGAATCTGGCAGTCAGTTCTGTCAGATCACTATCAAAGTCTGCATATATAGCTTCAATGTCTATTCCATTAAGAAGATAATGTCACAACTGTTTTATCCCTGGTTTGGCTTTTTCATGTAGTTGTTTTCACCAAGTGCCGTATCCATTCATTTCCAGCTAATTAAGCAAAAGATAGGATCATATTTCATTGTATATTCAAAGGCCAGAGTCACATTGCAACCAAGTCTATAGTTTCTATAGTTGGTCAATGGATGGAGCACTCATTTTTGGAAAAAAAAAAAAAAAAAGAAAAAAGAAAAGAAAAATAAAAAAGCCTGAAGAACAGAAGGATCAAGCAAGAATTCTTGGTGAGTTGATCACGAATGATCCCAGATAAAAGCTAAATGGCCTACATAGTTACTTTATTCTGGTAATAAATTTAAGTTTCAGATTGATTGTGAGTTCATAATCAACTCATTTCCCTTCAGTCTTGGCAGGCATTCAAAATAAAATCTTTTCAAGAAATCTTTTCAAGAAATGAGGAAAAGATCTTCACGCCAATGAAGGCTGTGATGAGGTGTTTTTCCCATGGTCTTGGATGCATTTTTAGACTCAATATTTTTTTAACAGTATTATTCATGAGAGAAGAATTATTTTCTTGTTTCATGATTCATGATTTAAGTCTGTGTTAGGTATACCTTCAAAAAGAAAACAATCAAAGTAATTCATTTGTCTTTTAAGCTAGTCTTATAACTCAAAAATATTTATGCTATTCAGCTTTTAAATCACTGTATTTTAATCAAAACAAGATAATTGTGGTTTGAGATTGAGAAAATATTAACCACTAATGTTCGTTTTTTGTCATTTTTGTTTTCTTTTATTATTTCTAATGTAGCCTTTTTAATTCTTTAGAGTTTGTTTACTCTGACACTTCCTCCCATGTATCCCTGCAGATGCATATGCACACATTCAAGGAGAAATCGTAATCCAAAAATCTAATTTCAAATAAGAAATTACAGATTTTTGAACTAGAGTGCAATAAAGTGTGTAAATGAATAAATCTGAGTCCCAAATAGGATTCTAATTAAAGTTTGTAATTTATTAAACGAATAGAGGAAAGCAAACAGTGCTGGGTGCATTGGGAGTCTTTGCTCCACCAAGATGCACACCTGTTACATCAGGTGGCTGATTTTTATGCTTCTAGGCTAATACATATTCATCACTATTCCTAGAAAAGGCAGTGTTATTATAATTAGTTTGTGGAATCCAAACCATCTCTGGACGCATGCGTATCAGTCCATGGTGGTCTTTCTGGGGGTCTCTTGTGCTGAAGGCTCATAGTCTTCCTCCCAGGCTTTGTCCTTCGGTCGTCCTTCAACTCCCCCTTTCTCCTTATTTGGTGGATCTCTTTGCTGGTTATCAGAGGCGTGGGCAGTGTCCCATGCAAAAGTCAGCAGTTTCCAAAAAAAAAAAAAACTCCTTGGTCCTCTTATCTCCCAGGCTTGAGTCTCAATGTTCGCCCTTCAAACCCTCTATTTATACAAATTGCTGGACCCTTCCTTTGCATGGTACAAGAACTATGTACACTAATCACTCTGTTTTTCTTAAATAGAAGGTTATATTCCATCATGCGGCCCTAGCAATGTTCCATACTGACACAAATCAAATTAACACATTTCACAAGAGGATGAGGATCCACTACAGAGTAGCCCCATATACACAAACATGCATTTGTCTTCTTAACATGATGTAAACAGATATATTCTTAATAAGCAAGGTTGAGCTTTGTAGGAAATTATCTAGAATTTATTGAGTAATGAGTCAAATTTGAAAAGTAGACATGGAGGATGTGTGAAAAAAATAAATGCACTTACAACTGTAAGCACATCCTAATTATGTCCTAAGGATGTTAACATAATAGCCAGGCAATTCAAGAAGGCATGAAACCACCAGTGATGAAATGCCAAATAGACATAGCTTGATTTACATGGTTCTCATACTGATAAGTTGAGCAGTAATTGTGAAGAGTCATGAGCCGATACAAATGTGGACTACATATAGTGTAGACTCCCTGATTTTTTATTTATTTATTTATTTATTTTTCTAATTGTTTTTCAAAGCTTTTCAAGAGACAGCACTGTCAACTTTGGACTCGGGACACCTTTTTTTTTTTCAGCTCCATAGCAAAGCTGAGCTTCTGAAAAAAGGCAGGTGGAAACTGTGAAAGCAGCAGAAGACAAACAGCTTTTTTGAACTTTGAGGGACAGCTGTGGAAGATAAGTAGCTATTCGGTGAACTGTATCAGGAGTCAAATACAATTCAATGACTGGTTTGACAGCATGGTCTTGGCTCTGTACTAGTTCTGTTCTGCCAGAACTCTGGAAAATTAATCTACACAATTAACGAACTATTTTTTGTTTGTTTGTTTATTTTCACTGTTTTGTGTCCCTCTGTCAAGGATGAGCTGTTGTGGTTAAGGTTGAGTTATTCAACCCACTCTGTAAGAATCTGCCAATGTACCAGATAGCCTATACAGTATGAGAAAAGCAGTTGGGAAGAGTAAAGCACTAAATTCTGTAGCTCAGGAGCTCTCCAATTAGAGCTTCAACATCCCGTTATGCTAATCAGTATCTCCTTTTCTGTACACATACATACACACAAACACACACACACAAAAAAAAGTAAATGGTTTTGCTAAGGTTTCTCAAGTAGGAAACATACTGCTGAAATTCAAAACAGTGCAATTATTATGTTAAAAGTGACCTAGATACACTGGATCTAGTTTTTTGCTTGTTTATTTTATTTATTTATTTATTTTGTTTGTTTTGTTTTCTTTGTATTGCTTTTGTCCATATGTTGTTCAAAGAATTACATGAGAACAAAGTTCTACTCTTTACATTGATTTTAAACAGACAGTCACAGAATATAGGTGCAAATAAATATAAAAAATATAAAAAAATATAAATATATATATATATATATATATATATTTTTCACATTTTTTAAAGGTGATAGTCAGCAACAATCTTCCTCATCCTTTCATCTTTTAAGATAGATTCATCTTTGCCAACAAAGAGAAAGTCAGGCAAAAGCACCAGGAAAAATGCATGGATGAACAAGAAGTTCCTGGCAAAACTGAAACAATGAAAGATGTCGGGAAAGATGAATCTACCTTAAAAGATGAAAGGATGAGGAAGATTCCTTAACTATGTTTAGTTTCCTTAGTTTCTGAACTAAGAAAACATAGCAAGCATTCCTCTTGCATTTTTGATTTTATTTTTTAAACAAAACCACTTTAAAATACTTGGATGCTAAATAGTTGTGCTGGCACACAGGCATTCTGCCACTAGGATTTTAATCAGTGGCTTGAATGGAGGCAGACAAGGGACATACCTGGAAGTGTTAGGATATCTCACATCAGTCTATTCACAGAATTACGTTTTAGTGTTTCTGGTAGGAAAAC
>NW_023307885.1:0-2188 GCF_011077185.1 Oxyura jamaicensis
GGGTTGGTCAACGGGGGAGGGGTCATCGGCGTCGGGGCGGTCAACGGCGGAGAAATCGGCGTTGGGACGGCCAAAATCGACGTTGGGTTGGTCAACGGGGGAGGGGTCGGCGTTGGGGTGGTCAACGGTGGAGAAATCAACGTTGGGTTGGCCAAAGTTGGCGTTGGGTTGGTCAACGGTGGAAGAGGCAACGTTGGGTTGGTCAACGGGGGAAGGGTCATTGGCGTTGGATCGGTCAACGATGGAGGGATCGGCGTTGGGACGGCCAAAATTGGCGTTGGGTTGGCCAAAGTTGGCGTTGGAACGGCCAAAGTTGGCGTTGGGGTGGTCAACAATGGAAGAGGCAACGTTGGGTTGGTCAACGGGGGCAGGGTCGTCGGCGTTGGGGTGGTCAATGGTGGAGGAATCGATGTTGGGACGGCCAAAATCGGCGTTGGGTTGGCCAAAATCAGAGTTGGGTTGGTCAACGGGGGAGGGGTCGGCGTTGGGTTGGCCAACATCGGCGTTGGGGTGGTCAACGGGGGAGGGGCCGCCATTGGAACGGCCAAACTTGGCGTTGGGTTGGCCAAAGTCAACGTTGGGTTGGTCAACGATGGAGGGGTCGGCGTTGGGACGGTCAAGATTGGAAGAGGCAACGTTGGGTTGGTCAACGGGGGCAGGGTCATCGGCGTCGGGGCGGCCAACGGGGGAGGGGGCGGCGTTGGGACGGCCAAAATCAGCGTTGGGTTGGTCAACGGGGGAGGGGGCGGCGTTGGGTTGGCCAACATCGGCGTTGGGGTGGTCAACGGCGGAAGAGGCAACGTTGGGTTGGTCAAAGTTGGCGTTGGGTTGGCCAAAATCGGCGTTGGGTTGGTCAACGATGGAGGAGTCGGCGTCGGGTCGGTCAACGTTGGGTTGGCCAACGCTGGAGGGATCTACATTGGGTTGGTCAATACTGGAAGAGCCAACGTTGGGTTGGCCAACGCTGGAAGAGGCAACGCTGGGGGGATGGGCGTTGGAAGAGCCCAAATTGGGGTCGTCAACGCCAAAAGAGCCCAAATTGGGGTCGTCTTCGTTGGCAAAGGCGAGGTTGGGGTAGGCGACGTCGTAGGGATCGGCGTTGGAAGAGGCCAAGGTGGGGTGGTCAACGCTGGGAGAGCCCAAAGTGGGGTGATCGGAGCCCAAAGTGGGGTGATCGGACCCAAAATTGGGGTGATCGGACCCAAAATTGGCGCGATCGGAGCCAGAATCAGGGTAATCGGAGCCAAAATAGGGGTGATTGGACCCAAAATTGGGGTGATCGGACCCAAAATTGGGGTGATCGGACCCAAAATTGGGGTGATCGGACCCAAAACTGGCGCGATCGGAGCCAGAATCAGGGTAATCGGAGCCAAAATTGGGGTGATCGGACCCAAAATTGGCGTGCTCGGACCCAAAATTGGCGTTATTGGACCCAAAATCGGGGTAATCGGAGCCAGAATCGGGGTAATCGGAGCCCAAATTGGGGTAATCGGCCCCAAAATCGTGGTAATCGGCCCCAAAATCGGGGTAATCGGCCCCAAAATCGGGATAATCGGCGTTGGGGGGGTCAACGCTGGAGGAGCCGACGCCGGGCGAGGGCGCGTCCAAGTGGGAGGAGCCCAAAGTGGGAGGGGGGGCGCTGGGAGAGCCAATCGCAGCGCCGGAAGAGGCAAGGGTGGGAGGGGCAAGGGTCGAGGACCCAACGTTGGGTGCCCCAAAACTCGAAGACCCCCCACCCAAAGACCCCCCAACAGAGGACCCAAGGCTTGAAGACCCCCCACTGGAAGACCCAACGTTGGGTGTCCCAAAACTTGGAGACCCCCCACCCAAAGACCCCCCAGTGGAGGACCCAAGGCTTGGAGACCCAACATTTGAAGACCCCCCACTGGAAGACCCAACATTGGGTGTCCCAAAACTCAAAGACCCCCCACCCGAAGACCCCCCAGTGGAGGACCCAACGCTCGAAGACCCCCCACTGGAGGACCCAACGTTGGGTGTCCCAAAACTCGAAGACCCCCCACCCAAAGACCCCCCAGTGGAGGACCCAACACCTGAAGACCTCCCACTGGAGGATCCAACGCTCGAAGACCCCCCACTGGAGGACCCAACGTTGGGTGTCCCAAAACTTGGAGACCCCCCAACCAAAGACCCCCCAGTGGAGGACCCAAGGCTTGGAGACCCAACATTT
>NW_023307886.1:0-13612 GCF_011077185.1 Oxyura jamaicensis
TTAAAAAAAAATCATTTCAGTTAGAAAAAAAAAAAGGTGCTCTCTGTTTTTTTTTTTATATATATATATATATATATATTGTTTTCCTTTCCTTTTCCCTTTCACTTTCCTTCTTTCTTTTTTATTTTATTTTTCTAAAACTATGGCAAAGCAGAGGAGATAAGAAAAAGGATTTTTATTTGTTTGTTTTGTTTTGTTTTAATGATAAACATTCATTGACCATGTCTTTCTAAATTTTACACCTTTACTTGTCTACAGTGGATAATTATGGCCAACTATGTCAAAAAGATGTTAACATTTGTCTAAAAGAGAGGCATGCATTGAAAAGAGTTATTAAGAAGGTCAGAAGAGCTAATGGCTATCTTAGAAGATTATATTGTCCAATTTGTTTAATATAGGAGATTAAAGGAGAATTACAAGGAAATACTACATGTCCATTTAGATTCATCAGGAGTGTGAACACAAGGGAGACGGAAAAGCCGTCTATGTTACTGGAATGCAGTATTTAGTATAGTTTCAGAACGTAGCAATATTTTGCTTTGCAACAGTAAGTAGAACTTATTTTCAGCAATGATTTTATTTTTCACAACACAGACATGTATTACACATGTAGACAGGTACTGGACACAGATGAAGTAAGAGCTGATGCACTGAAATCATCACAAAGAATAGAGAATTAAAAGAAACAAAAAGAGAAAAGTGGCCTTACTTTCATAGTGTGAAAGTAAGTTGAATATATGTATGAAAGTCTAAAAAAATTGCATCTTTGGAAAAAGAAAAAAAAAATCTCTATTTCTATCTACCTTAATTTTCTTCATTTCGTTAAACAATACAATACTGGTGTTATCCCATAAATGGATTTATATAGCTCAGTATATTTAAAAATAAATTAACTAGGAAAAATATACAGTGTCTTGTGTGGGAAAGGAATTCGCAGGTGGATTTGCGCTGTTTCCCATGTCCTTGTATTAGAGATAATGAGGAAACAAGCTAGAGACAAGTGCATGGAGAAGCTAGACCAATTATAAGTTGTTATCGGCGCATGCTGCAGTTAGTTAGAGGGAAAAAGAGACAAAAAGAAAAGAAAAAAAAAAAAAAGAGAGAGAGAGAGAGAGAAAACCAGGGGAAACTGGTTACAAGATACCAAGAGGAGGAATGTTTGAGTATGTCAGTGGAGCCAATTTCTTTGGAGAGATCCTGGAATGCTTTGGGTTTGCCCTTGCCTGTTGCACCATCTAAAGCCTAGCATTTGCATTGTGTACGCTTTTTATCTTGGGCTCTAGGGCAAAGCAACACCACCAGTGGTACCTTGAGAAATTTGAAAACTACCCAAAGGATAGAAAAATTCTGATTCCATTTGTGTATTAACAGATGCTTTGAATACCATCAGGTTCTGGTGGTGACGCTGTTTTTGAAATGGTTACTGTTTGGAACAACTAACACTTCATAAGTGTTAGCCAGTTAACTTACTCTGTTCACTAGTGACAAAGCCTTGTGCTGCTATTAGTTACTGTTTTTCTTCTTAATGGAACCCCCAGATCTGATGGACATGGTGAACAGGAATGAAAGTGCTTTTGCAACAACACAGCACTGTTGTGAATACGTAAGGCAAGATGACTGAATTCACATCGTGGAAACTACTGTACAGGATTTCTGATGTTTCATTTTCAGCCTATAGAGTGTTTGGGTATTACCCATCTGATCTAGCCATGTCCTGAGGATTGTGCAGCGAGCCCAGCCACCCTTAGTGTATAATTTGGCTGGTGCATTTTGCCTCTTACTTGCCTGCATACACAAATGGGGTTGATTTGTCTTGCCTTCCTAATTTTCTTCCCCTTGCCCCCATTTCTAGGAGAACTGATGCAGACCAAAGACATTGAACTAATATGTTAGGTGAGAAATGTTCTTCCTGCTCTCTGCACTCTTGCACAGATATGAACACTATATAGGTAAAATGTAATACTGTTTACACCAATAGCTGTAGTGGTAATTCTCCCAAATAACAGATTTAGTCATCTACCTCTAAAACTTCATAGCTATCTCAAATAATGTACAACATTTGTTTTTGTGTTCAGCACTATTTTTAGAGATATATTATTTTTATTAGGGGTGCATTAATAGTGAGAGACTGTTCTCCAAGGATTTTTACAGAATTTTCTTACTATGCAGTTTTGAAAAAGTCTTTCTTTTCCTGTTGATAACAGTCTAGTCAATCTTTATATTCAAGGGTATGCTTGTGTCTCCACAGGTCACGGACCAAGATGGGTACCAGCACCAGGCCATGGTTGGCCATGGTTGGCCTCCTCCTCACAATTGATTGATTGTAAATAACAAGGGGGAATTGTGGGAAAGGAATTCGCAGGTGGCTTTGCACTGTTTCCCATGTCCTTGTATTAGAGATAATGAGGAAACAAGCTAGAGACAAATGCATGGAGAAGCTAGACCAATTATAAGTTGTTATCGGCGCGTGCTGTAGTTAGTTGCCTATATATACTCTGTGAGAACCTGCAATAAAGGAGGACGATTATACTAGCATTGAGGTTGCATCGTTACTCCGGTCCGTTTCCCTTTCCGACAACAGTCTTGTAAGACTAGTTATCACCTATCACACGTGCATGATAGATGCCTAACTTCCTCATATTTCATGATCATATGCCCTGCTTACTGGATGAGGGAAGGGCTGGGGATGTTTTTCACCTGGACAGTAGCAAGGCATCTGATACTGTTTTCCACAGCATTCTCTTTGAGAAACTTGCTGCTCATGGCTTGGATGGATTTACTGTCCACTGGATAAAGTTGGATGGCTGGGCCCAAAGGGTTGATTTCAATTGAGTTAAATCTGGTTGGCTGGTAGTCACAAGCAATGCTCCGCAGGGTTCAGTATTGGGGCCAGTTTTGTTTAGCATTTTAATCAATTATATTGATGAGAGGATTGAGTGCATGCTCAATAAGTTTGTGGGCTACACCATGTTAGGCATTGTTGTTGATCTGTTTGAGGATAGGAAGCCTTTGCAGGGGGTTGGATTGATGGGCCACATCAAATGACATGATACTCAGCAAAGCAAAATGCTGGGTGCTGCAATTGAGTCATAAGAGCCACATGCAGTAGTATAGGATATTTTGATGTTAAATGTGTATGTTAAAAATAAAATAAAATAAAATAAAATTGAAATCTAAGTAAGAAAAATGTTCTACAAAATATGAGCATGGGACAACCTACTTGCTTTCTGAAACAAAAGCACAATTGCATTGACTTTCTTTGGAAAGATACTATTGGGAGTGACTTTGTTCAGAGAAAGAAAAGTTGCTCTATATGTTTATATATGAAACAGCATTGGACTTGGTATTTGTGATTCTTCCTTGAAAAAAGCTAATGAATTCTGTGTAATATGAATTTTATTTACCTGAAAGGAAACCAATAATTTAGTTAAAAGTTTAATTCTATATATTAGAAATATTTGGAATTCTATATGTCTGAATTTAAATATAATAGATGGAATAAAAGAAGCTGAATTCTTTATTACTTCAATTTATATGAACTCAAACTTTTTCTAGTCTGTTAAACTGGCTGTAGTAATGGGGTTCAAGTAGGGATCAAGGGAGTAATTTTGTTCTAATATGTAAGCTTAGAATGCTTTTTATAGATATTTCTAGTGCAATTTGTGCATTACCAATTTTGCATGAATATTTTATAATGCTTTATTACATAACCATATATTAAAAGGTAAAATGCAATGTTACACTCAAGGTAAAGATATAATAAACATTAACCTGCATAAAGCATAAATATGACTGCAAAGACACCACCTAGTTTTAAGTAATAGGATAATATCACTTAAATGACAGGATGTCAGATCTCTTCATATCTTACTTCCTTAATATGCAATAAAATTTCTGACATACATTTCATCGTTAAGCATCTAAAATATAATTGCAAACTATAGGCCCACTTTTTCTTATTTGATCACATATGAATTTATATTCTGGCTCATTTCTTCTTAGATCTTTATATATATATGTATATATATAAATATATCACTAAAATGTGTGCATTACATTCTGCAGAAGAGTTAGAAAGTGGCATAGAAAGTTTTTGCTTTGATTGGTAGAGTGTTACTAAATTCTTCAAGCCTTGGTGAATGAAGAGGACTATAATTTTACATGCTTGTTTTTTTATATTTTTTTTGGGGGGGGGGTGGAGACCTAAATTTGTTAAACTGAGTGATGATCGACTTATATATCTCATCTAGACAAAGAAAATCTACCAGAATTTGAAAGCGTCCTTTCAGGATGTCTATGAGTTCTACATCCTCTCTCACTCTTTTTGTTGTTGTTGGTGGTGGTGGTAGTTTGGTTTGATTTGGTTTGGTTTGGTTTAGTTTTTGTTTTAAAGTGACTTATACTGTTTAGGCACATGTTGATAAAGCAGAAATGGGTACAAGAAAGCAACAACATAATTTAACAATGAGCACAAAGCACATCCAGTTGTTTATTTATAGTTCTTCTACTTTTATTCTTCATTCTAGTATTCCTGAAACTTCATCTGACAGAGCATTTCATCAATAAAGTTTTTTTCTTTTTTTTTTTTCTTATTTCTTTTTTTTTTTTTCTTACATGAATACACATGATTTATGATGTTTAAATGAAAAGTGAAGAAATGACGGCATAGATAAACAGCAAAAATGAGTCCAGGATGCAAAATCTTTAAGCTATTTAAGCACAGATTTCTTAAACTTAAGAAAGCTGTGTATACAGCTGAAAAACAGACTCAGAGCTCAGAACATGACACAACAAATAGTATGCATCCTCTTTCTTAGTTGATGTATATTTTACCCACAGTACTAAAATTGACCATCATCCTGAGAAGTACTTCCAAGGATGACATGATAGTTGTGCAAGTACTGCATTCTGATATTTGCATCTGTCAGTAATAAGTATTTAAAATTTTAATTTATTTTTGTCAACACTTCCATGAAACACTATTTTGTTTTAGAAAAAAAAAAAAAAGCTTCTTCCTTGATAGCTGTTTACATGGAAACTTTATCTTAATTAGTTTCATAAAAAATTCATAATGGAGGTGATTCTGATGCAAGGGATGTAAATATTTCCATAACAGAGTAACTTTCTGTCATGAATTTCAGGATTATTTATTTATTTACAATAAAAGAAAAAATACAAAACATTCAATACTGATGAGCACCTGAGAGCTTCTGTAAAACTTACATTCTCTGGCTGATTCTCTTGGGTGATCAAAAATCAAGTTAGAAATATCACAGATTCGTTTCCTTCAGAAGAGTGCATCATGTTTCTGGTGTACATCACAATATATTATTTTTCAATAAAATTCCTGAAAAGCATGGACAATTACCTGGAAAGATGTGCAATCTGTTCATTTTACTATTTTGAAATATCTGGAAGATTAATGTTTTTAAAGACTGTGTTTTAATGTTTTTAAAGACTTTTAAAGACTTCAGTTTGAGTTTTTACACAAATGTTGCATATAGTCATTCTTGAGGAATTCAAGAAATAAAATAATAATAATAATAGTAATAATAATAATAATAATAGATCAGCTTTAGCAATGGCATTGGTTACTGTGTGATTATGTGGTACAATACCTTCAATAAGTATTATCACTAAATAACAACTTATCAAAACACAATTAAAATAAAAATCCACCATGCTTTTTAGCAAGCAGTGTATAAAGGTCTCTATTTAAAAACTTGGATAGTGGGAATATCTTGAGTTTTGTAGAATAAAGGACCTTCTAATACTTTAGAAATTGCAATAACATTTCATTGTGAGCTATGTACTAGAATGTGGTCTTTCTCATATATATAAAAGTGTAAAGAAGTCTTTTGAAACATCTTTGGAAAAAATGGTGAGAATTAAAGGACTGTCAAGCATTAATTAATATTTTTCCCATCCTACAATTTTATAAATTCTGAACTCAAGGCCTTCTACTCCAACAGAATGATTAATCAAAAAGAAAAAAAAAAAAAAAAAAAAGAATAGAAATGTAATAATAATATATATGAAATGAAATGAAAAGAAATAAGAATATATATTCTTTGTTGGGAATGAAATAAAATATATTAAAAGGAAAGAAATGGAGAAATTGAACCTTATACTTTTGAAGTTTTATATAAGTATTTTATAGTGCTCTGCTTTTACCCTGCAAATGCAGACACAATGTTTTTAAAACATTTACCTATACATTTGTGATAGGTATCAAGGACTTAGAAATAATATAAGGAATACAATCAGTTTTATACACCTTAATTAGAATTGATGTTCTAATGGATCACAGAAATGTATAATTGGGAATTTATTCATCAAGAGCTAAATTCTGCAGCACTTGCTTCTTTTAAAATATGGATATCTTTAAAATTCATATTGTGTTGTTTGTCAGTAAAGTAAAGGAAAGTAGACATATTTTTTAGTCTTTACTTCATGCATATTTTTATGACAAAATACTACACATGAATAATTAGTATATAATCCAAGGGGGAAAAAAAAAATAAAAAAAATAACTGAACATTTGATGCAATGTGCATTGAAATAAGTGGTATTTTGGTGAGTTCAATTTGGTGAATTGTTTTTTGTTGAATTCAATGGATATTTGATTAGGTAAAATAAGCATTCACAAAATATTTGCATTTAATGTTTCTGCCAAAGTGTTTCTGCAATCCTCACTTCTGACATTGTCACTGACAATTTTGCACAGTTGTAACTGCAAAAAGTAAATCACCTTATAGTCTGAAGAAATAACATAAGATTTAGCAAATTCATCCACAACATTCTTCCTAGATGCTTTCTGTGCAGTTCAAATTAGAAATTGTAAAACCTGACATTTCAGATATCCTGTGTCAGAAAGTGTTACAAATAAACAGATGAGAAAATATGTCTTCAAGAATTAGTTTTAATTGTCTTCGAAAGAACTTGTGTATTATACTAAGGAAAGATATATATATATATATTCACATATGTAATTTGCTTCCTGTATTCTTACAAAGTCATGACTTTGTCCAGGTTAGATATATTTTAGAACATCCAAGCATGGTGAGGATTTCAGAGGAAGTATACTTTAAAGCATTTAAACATTGTAGCTGGCTACAATGGTCTTATTGCCTATTGAAGTCCAGGAATTGTCACTAGAGCATTGTAGTTCTGTTTTTGTTTGTTTGTTTTATTTTATTAAATATTTTATTTATTATTATGTATTTTTATTTTTAAATAATTTAAAAAAAATTAAGATGGTGTTGAAACATTTGGAACTATACTGAAAACAAAACAAAACAAAACACTATGAGGTAAGTTCTTTTACTGTTCAAAGAGTCTTCAACTACTGGCATTCAAGACTGCTCACTGTTGTGGAGAAAATAGAGTATAATTTTACTTCAATTTAGGTTAAATGAATTTTCCCATTGAATTTGCTGGTCATGTTTTCACTAAAGTTCTTTGTAGTACAATGATCTTTAGAGTGAATGTTATAATGTTAAGAACATGTCTCATATTCTTAATAATATACTAGAGGCAAGATGTGTTTTGGAGATTCTTGATTTGTTCTGTGTAATAATGAAAATTTGCTGATTGGGTTATAACAGAATGGCAGAATCATTAAGGTTGGAAAAGACTTCCAAGATCATCTGGTCCAACTATCCCCCTGCTGCAAGTATCACTTACTAACCCATGTCCCTAAGCACCAGGACCAACCTTTTCTTAAACACTCCCAAGGATGGTGACTCCACCACCAACCTGGGCAACCTATTCCAATGCCTACCTACTCTTTCTGAGAAGAAATGTCTCCTAATTTCCAACCTGAACCTCCCCTGGTGCAACTTGAAGCATATATCTGATGAAGATGTGAAACAGCACTGGTCCCTAACACCAACCCTTGAGGGGTTCCACGCATCACTGATCTCTACTGAGCTATTGACCGCAACTTTTTGACCGTGTCCATCCAGACAATTCCTTATCTACAGAGATGTCTACCTGTTAAATCCATGTCTCTCCACTTTAGAGACAAGAATGTTGTGTAGGATGGTATCAAATGCCTTGATACCATCCCTTTTCCACCATACCTCCCTTTTCCACCATATATGCATTACCTTATCCACCATACCTCCCTTTTCCACCATATATGCATTACCTTATCCATCATATACATATTATTTTATCTACCATCTATATTTAGATACTTTGGTTAGATACTCCTGGAGCCTTCTTTTCTGAAGGATGTACAGTGCCAGTTATTTCAGTCTTTTATTCCTCCTCACAGAAGGAAATCATCATCTTCATCATCATTGATCATCTTCACAGTCCTACATTGGATTATTTCCAGTATGTCCATATCTCTTTTGTATGAGGGTGCCCAGGACTGGACACGGTACTCGAGATGTAGCCTAATCAGTGCTGAAATGAATGAACGATCACCTCCCTTGACCTGATGGCATTGCTCTGCCTAGTACAGCTAAGAGTATCATTAGCCTTCTTTTCTCCAGGATTCATATTGATGGCTCATGTTCAAACTGGTGTCCACCAGGACCCCCAGGACCTTTTCTGCAAAGCTGCTTTTCAGTTGGGTGGCCCCCAGCACATAGTGGTGCTTGGTATTGTTCCTCCCAAATGCAGTACTTTGCAATTCTCCTTGTTGAACTTCATGAAGTGGCTGCTCTCCTATTTCTTCATGCTGTTCATGTACCTGTGGACTTCTGCTTAACCCTCTAACAGCTTTGCCTCTCCTCTCGTTTTGTATCATCTGCAAAGCTGCCCCATCACATGGATATTTAATAAATAATTCCTACAGGACTGGATCCAGTATTCACATTTGAGGTATATTGTTAGTTTCTGACCTCCAACTAGAGTTTGTGTCACTGACCCTTAACCTCTCAAACTGTCTATTCAGTCAGTTTTCAGTCCACCTCATTGTCTCCAAGTTCAGCCCATACATCAGCAGTTTCTATGGGGACTGCATGGTTCAGAATCAGTTGGCATGCTAGTTCATAAGGATCTGTTGTAGCAGCAACAACTTAAGATGTCCATTCAGATTCTCATAAGAAAACTGTCTTGTGCTGTCAGTGTCTAGTCAAAGTTATATATTTCCTTCCAATTACACAATGCATTTTCTTCCCTTTTTAATGAGAAATAAAATTCAGTTTAAGGTAAGGAGGAATAGAAAACAATTAGATTTTTTTTTTTTTTTCCTCATGTCTCTTTCTTCATATTAATCCCATAAATAAAGTATTTATAATAAATATTTATAATGTTTATTATAAACATTTAAGAAATATAATAAACATTTGATATCATTTACTCAAAGTAATTTTGGTGGGCTTTTTGTTATGAATAATTCAAGTTTGCAATGCTAACACAATCATACAATAACATAGCTCATATATAAAGAGATTATTTAGAATATTATAAATCAGCAAAACCCAAGTTTAAGGGTGTGTTAGCACAGAGTTCTAACCAAGAAATATGTTTCTCCTAATAAAAGGTAAGCTCTGTTTCCAGGTTTTTCTGTCAAAATGAAGCTGACCATTTTATCTGTCTAAGTGTAAAGTATTACACTAGACCGTGAAACAGGGCCCATCACAGAGTATATTTATTTCTTCTACTTATATATTTTGATACTTTAATGATAAACATGGCAAATATAAAATGTTTTAGTATTTATTTTTATTTTAGTCTCATGACTGCATTTCAAAATGTAAGAGAAAAGCAATCTCTAGGAACTCTTGTAATTTTAATTTTTAATCTCTGTAATTAGAGATTAACTGATTTTTTTTTTCTATAAATGTTTATATTCTATATAATGTCAAACTTCTGAAAATGTGCTCCAATAAAACTACTTTTCACTTCCAGAAGGACTACTTTTTAAAAACAAACAAACAAACAAACAAACAAAAAAACATTCTTGGATATTTTAATTTCTCCTACTCTATGTTGCCCAATAAAAAATGATGGGTATTTTTGATGTAGTCTGATACCGTGTTTATCAGTGATAAATCAACAACCACCTCTTTATTTTCTATGTGCCTTAGCATAGTTTCCAGGAGGATCTGCTCTGTAATTGGTTTTGGTTTGCTTTGAGTCAGATCTCTAGATTTTCTTTATGCTAACTACTATTACATGTGTGGAGAGATGTTCCTTACCTCAGGTATAGCATGGGTCAGTGGAAATGTTTACATCATGGGCTTGCATAAGCACATTATACAAAGGAACCTGCAACCATTCACGTGATATCCTAAACAATGTCCGCCTCACAGACATCAAAAGACTATCAGATTTATGGATCATCAAATATCCTAAACATACATAGTTTTTTTTTTGTTGTTGTTGTTTGTTTGTTTGTTTTTCTTCCAGGTCTTTGTGTAAAAGATGTTTCTCATGTCATCCTGCAGTTAGTACAGAGTCTCAGTCCCACAAATGGAGTGCCTCAACATCAACTCAGGATAACTCTCACTGGCTGGTCTACAGGTGCTGTCTAATGAAGGAGATGTTTGACATTATGATGGAGAATATGAAAGGTAACAAGAATATGAAAAATGTGTAGATTAATCATTAACCATATTCTGCCTTGTCTGCCACATTTCCTTTTCCTTTTACTTATATGTTGATTGCTCACATTCTGCTCAGGCTTAATAACACCAACAATCATTTTGTGTAATTAAAATAAAATCAATCAAACTTACTCCACAGTCTGATGTCATTTTACTATCTGAGAATAAGGAGAAATTAAAGGTTGATCAAATAAAATTGTGCATAGATAGTATAGTAATAAATGTCAAGTAGTGTGTGAAGCTGTAGTATTCAGCCAATGAGGAAACAAGAGGAATTAAGTGTCAGGCAATAGAGAATATAGGGTTATGATATACTTTTGCTGTGTGTTCCTGCTTCCAGGATGCCTGCCGTAGCAATTGTGAATAAAAATGTTACTGCACTAAAAATGTTACTGCCCTAAGATCCTCCCTTGAGCCTGTGTTATTGGCTGCAGATTGTTTCTCACACATGTAACTAAAGTTAAGGATATCATTGCACTTCAGTGTGTAAAATGCAGTCAGTCCACATAGCTCCACACATGTAAGGAAAAGTCCACACAGGCAAGGAAATAGTCGATAAAAATAAAAAGAAGCAAAGATCGTTTTTAATTTACTAACAGAGGAATTCCTGTCTTTGACTTTCAAATGCAATGAGCTTTGATAGACTCTCTGCACTACGTACAGTTCTTGGATTCACACCTTGATTTGTGTCAACTGACAACTGACTTACTGGCTTTTTATCAAGGTGTTCAAATATACAATGCTTTCATTACCTACCCAACTTTTCTGTCTCATTATACAGAATATATACAGAATATACAAGCTGTCACTGAACAGCAGTCATTACTTCAGAGCTCCTGTACTTCTGCGGATGAGGGTGAGAATGGTGACTGATTTATCACTATTTTAATACATACTTGACCTATGAGTCAATATAAATGTTTCAGTCACTTGTAGCAGAGGGCAAATGATCCAATCCTGTGGATGCAGTGAGCTAATACAGGTTTTCTAGTTTTTTTTTTTTCCCAATTTCATCAGAAGTTAAAATTTTCTTTTGATTGACATTTACTAATCTTATTAGTTAAGAAGTGCCTAGTATTTCCTTTAAAGTTAACATCAGTGAGAAATAAAGAAACAAAAACTATTAGCTCAGAATCACTTTGTCATTCCTCAAGTACTATTCAGATAAATTTACTACCAAATGAAAGAAAATGAAATCATACAGCTTATATGTACTTTTAAATTTTCCAGGCTTTTTATTATTATTATTATTTTAAGATGATGCTAAACTCATTGAATAATATTTTTTCTTCCTTCTACAATGTCTTCTGTTCAAGCCTATAAACATGATTTAAAAATATGTAATAAACAGCAAGAACTCTACAGGTTAAGGAAGAATTTAAAAGCATATTGTCTCACCTTTAAAGAAGTGAAAATTGAAATGCAACAAAAGTAAGCAACTTTCTGAAATAACAAGATGAACTCTCAGGCTTCCAGGTGAGGCTGACTGACCTGTAGTTCTTCAGGTAACTTTCTTGCTATTCTTGGAAATAGGAGTGACCTTTTCTTTCTTCCAGTTCTCTGTGGGTCCAGCAGATCACATCCCCTTGCTGGTTCCTTTATTGTTAGAATAAGGATGCTATTGGCAACACATTTCAGAAAAGTGCTGGATTACTTGTACCCTCCAGGATTACTGGAGTGGAGCAACTCCACCAAGAAGAAAGTGGTCTAAGAGTTTGAGATTTCTTCCAGTTCTCTGAAGAAGGCCTCACCAACTTTTTCTTCCTGATCAAAACATTCTGTAGCTCGTACCTACCCTAGTGTTGCCAGTTTTGGTCTCCCTGTAATCCCAAACCATAGACTGTTGGCTGGCTCATCACCCAGCCACTCTCAGAAGTCCATGCAATCCTGCTGCTGTAATTCTGCTGCTCTGTAACATGATAGACAATTCTCCCTCCTCACCTTTCCAGTCTGTCCTTCCTAAACAGCCTGCATTCATCCATGTCAGCACTGCAGCAGTGTATTGCAGAATCCTTTGTGATTATATCAACACTCATGCTTTGCTTGTCAACCTGGTTCTCTGTTTTCTCATGAGATTGTTGTCACTTTCCTCCTCCCTTCTTGTTCCTAGTTAAATACTCTCTTCTTGAGGCTGGCCAGCATGTTTACAAAGATATTTTTATTTCCGGCTTGAACAAGTGGATCCCTTCAATTCTAAGCAATTGTCAATCTTGAAAGAAGGCCCCATGGTCATGAAAATTAAAACTTTGTTGCTGACATCAACTGCACAAATATTTTTTGGCTTACAAGATCCATGCACTCCTCCCCAAGCTCTTCCCATCCACCAGTAGGACCAGGGAGAAATAACTAGGTCCCATGACCTTCACTCTCATCCCACAGACCTATGTGATCACTTCTGGTGAGATACTAATCTCCTTGGTCATATTGCTGATGACCACATTGAAGAAAGTTGTGGGATAATAGTTTGAGATTTGGACAACACCTGTCAGACTAACCATGGTGCCCAAGTTCTAAGACCTCAGAAAGAAACAAATCTTCCCTGGCAGCAGATTGTGTCAACAAAGAGGCCTCCATCCTTCCAGCAGGGAGTCTCCCACCACAATCTCTTGCCCTGTTTGGCTAGTGCTGCTGTGGGTCTAAGAAGATTTGAGGCTTCACTTGGTAGAACTCCTTTCCCTTACCTATGTGGAGACCTCAAACCAGATTTGTAGATCACAGCAGGATCTGTCTTCTTGGTGTCAAAATTCACAACCTCAGATTTCACCAGCCTGGTCATCTCCATTTCCTAAAAGAACATGCACAGATAATGCCTGTTTCTCTTTAGTGTAACTGGAGGTTCAGGCTTTTGCAATGAAGGGTCTTGAGACAGATCAGGTCCATCTCACAGAATCACAGAATAGTCTCGTTTGGAAGAGACCTCCAAGATCACCAAGTCCAACCTCTGACCTAATGCTAACAAGTCCTCCACTAAGCCATATCACTAAGCTCTACATCTAAACATCTTTTCAAGACCTCCAGGGATGGTGACTCAACCACTTCCCTGGGCA
>NW_023307887.1:0-2579 GCF_011077185.1 Oxyura jamaicensis
CATCCCCCCTTGCCTTATCCTGACTTAGTTCTGGGGCGGACGGTGCAGGGCGAGCAGGAAGGGCGGAGAGCAATCGCCTGCCCACAGGAACACCTCTTAACGACAGTCGTTAGCTAGGCGATAATGGTCTCCACCAGGCACGGTGGGCTCTCCAGGAGGTCGGTACACACCCAGACCGACTGCCCATTAAAGAATGCAGCGGTTCAGGTCACCGGATGCAGGGAGTGTCAGAGCCTGCTGCTGCCATCGGCGGGAGGCAGAGACGCTGCGTGCGTGAGGTGCGAGCAGGTGGATGACCTGATCCGCATGGTGGCGGAGCTCAAGGAGGAGGTGGAGAGGTTGAGGGCCATCAGGGAGTGTGAGCGGGAGATAGACTTGTGGAGTAACTCCCTGCAGGGCCTCAAGGAGAGGTACCGGGCTGAGACACCCCAAATGGGGGTGGAGCCCCTGCCTTGTCGCCGTCGGGCAGAGGGAGGGGATCTGGGAGTTGAGGAGGAATGGAGACAGGTCCCTGCTCGACATGGCATGCGATGCCCTCCCCTTCCGGCCCCACCTTCCCAGGTGCCCTTACGCAACAGGTTTGAGGCCCTGGAGACTGAGAGATCAACAGCAACTGAGGAAGAGGTAGAAAGTGTTCCCAGGAGGATGCCTAGGGCGAGGAGGTCGACTCCACGCCTCAGGACTGCCTCCATCAAGAAAGAAAGAAGGGTGATTGTTGTGGGAGACTCTTTCCTTAGGGGAACAGAGGGCCCTATTTGTCGGCCTGACCCTACCCGTAGGGAAGTCTGCTGCCTCCCTGGGGCCAGGGTCAGGGACGTTGCCAGGAAGCTTCCCAACCTGGTACGCCCCTCTGATTATTATCCTCTTCTGATAGTCCAGGCGGGCCGTGACGACATTGAAGACAGAAGCCTGAAGGCAATCAAAAGAGACTTTAGGGGGCTGGGACGGTTAGTGGACGGAGCGGGAGTGCAGGTAGTGCTTTCGTCCATCCCTACGGTGACAGGGAGGGGTACGGAGAGGACCAGGAAAGCCCACCTGTTAAACACGTGGCTCCGGGGCTGGTGCCAACACAGAGATCTTGGGTTTTTCGACCATGGGGCAGTTTATTCAGCACCTGGTCTGATGGCCGTAGACGGGTCCCTATCCTTTAGGGGAAAAAGGATCCTTGGCCAGGAGCTGGCGGGGCTCATTGAGAGGGCTTTAAACTAGGTAAGAAGGGGGATGGGGGTGAAGCAAGGATTGTTGGAGCTGTGCCAGGGGAAACAATAGCAAGGCCGGGGAATAAGGTAATGGCCCAGCTGAAGTGCATCTACACCAATGCACGCAGCATGGGTAACAAACAGGAGGAGCTGGAAGCCATCGTGCAGCGGGCAGGCTACGACTTGGTTGCCATCATGGAAACGTGGTGGGACCAGTCTCATGACTGGAGTGCTGCGATGCCTGGCTATAGGCTCTTCAGAAGGGACAGACAGCACAGAAGGGGTGGCGGTGTGGCTCTCTATATTAGAGAGTCTTTCGATGTTGTAGAACTCGAGGCTAGGAATGACAAGATCGAGTCCCTTTGGGTTAGGATCGGCAGGGACAACAAGGCTAGTGTCCTGGTCGGGGTCTGCTATAGACCGCCGAACCAGGATGAGGAGACGGATGAGGAGTTCTACAGGCAGCTGACAGAAGTTGCGAAATCTTCAGCGCTTGTACTCTGGGGGACTTCAACTTCCCTGACATATCCTGGAAGCACAACACAGCCCAGAGAAAGCAGTCTAGGAGGTTTCTGGAGAAAGTGGAAGATAGCTTCCTGACGCAGCTGATTAGTGAGCCTACCAGGGGTGGTGCCCCGCTAGACCTTCTCTTCACAAACAGAGAAGGACTGGTGGAGGATGTGATTGTCGGGAGCTGTCTTGGGCAGAGTGACCACGAAATGGTGGAGTTCACTATTCTTGGCGAGGCCAGGAAGGGAACCAGTAAAACCACTGTACTGGACTTTTGGAGAGCTGACTTTGGGCTGCTCAGGACACTGGTTGGTAGAGTCCCTGGGGAGGCGGTTCTGAAGGGCAGAGGGGTCCAGGAAGGCTGGGCGCTCTTCAAGAGGCAAATCCTAATGGCGCAGGAGCGGTCTGTTCCCATGTGCCCAAAGATGAGCCAGCGGGGAAGAAGACCAGCCTGGCTGAACAGAGAACTGTGGCTTGAGCTTAGGAGAAAAAAGAGGGTTTATAATCTTTGGAAAAGTGGGCAGGCCACTAGGGAGGACTATAAGGATGTAGCGAGGCTGATCAGGGACAAAATTAGGAAGGCCAAAGCTCATCTGGAGCTCAGTCTGGCTACTGCCGTTAAAGATAACAAAAAACGCTTTTATAAATACGTCAACACAAAAAGGAGGACAAAGGAGAATCTCCATCCTTTACTGGATGCAGGGGGAAACTTAGTTACAAGAGATGAGGAAAAGGCGGAGGTGCTCAATGCCTTCTTTGCCTCAGTCTTTAGCGGCAATACCGGTTGTTCTCTGGATTCCCAGTACCCTGAGCTGGTGGAAGGGGATGGGGAGCAGGATGTGGCCCTCACCATCCACGAAGAACTGGTTG
>NW_023307888.1:0-1241 GCF_011077185.1 Oxyura jamaicensis
TGGCAGGCAGTGTGGGAGGATATGGGCAGGCATCTAGAGTTGTGGACGCTTCCAGTGCTTTGGAAGCTCACCCCTGAAGAGGTGCAAAATCCTAGCAAAATGGCAGAATGAAAGGCTTGGGAAAGGTGTGTCATCACCCTGGCCAAGCTGCTTTCCATCATCTATCGGCAGCCCTGGCTATCGGGGAAGGTCCCAGTCGACTGGCGGCTAGCAAACGTGACGCCCATCTACAAGAAGGGCCGGAGGGTAGACCTGGGAAACTATAGGCCTGTTAGTTTGACCTCAGTGCCAGGGAAGCTCATGGAGCAGATTATCTTGAGTGTCATCACACGGCACTTGCAGGGGAACCAGGCGATCAGGCCCAGTCAGCATGGGTTTATGAAGGGCAGGTCGTGCTTGATGAACCTGATCTCCTTCTACGACAAAGTTGTGCGCTTAGCAGATGAAGGAAAGGCTGTGGATGTGGTCTACCTTGACTTCAGTAAAGCTTTTGACACCAATTCCAACATCATTCTCCTCAAGAAACTGGGTCCTCATGGCTTGGACTGGCATATGCTTCGTTGGGTTAAACATTTGCTGGGTAGCCGGGCCCAAAGAGTCGTGATGAGTGGAGTTAAATCCAGCTGGAGGGTGGTCACTAGTGGAGTCCCCCAGGGCTCAGTACTAGGACCAATCCTCTTTAACATCTTTATTGATGATCTGGACGAGGGGATCAAGTGCACCCTCAGTAAGTTTGTAGATGACACCAAGTTAGGTGCCTGCATCAATCTGCTCAAGGGTAGGAAGGCTCTGCAGGAGGATCTGGATAGGCTGGAGCAATAGGCTGAGGCCAACTGTATGAAGTTCAACAAGGCCAAGTGCAGGGTCCTGCACGTGGGGCACAACAACCCCAAGCAGCGCTACGGGCTGGGAGATGAGTGGTTAGAAAGCTGCCTGGCAGAGAAGGACCTGGGAGTATTGGTTGACAGTCGGCTGAATAGGAGCCAGCAGTGTGCTCAGGTGGCCAAGAAGGCCAACAGCTTCCTGGCTTGTAGAAGAAGCAGGACTAGGGAAGTAGTTGTCCCCCTGTCCCCCTCTGGTGAGGCCACACCTCAAGTACTGTGTTCACCTTTGGCCCCTCGCTACAAGAAGGACATCGAGGTGCTCGAGTGAGTCCAGAGAAGGGCTATGAAGCTGCTGAGGGGTCTGGAGAACAAGTCTTAGGAAGAGCGGCTGAGGGAGCTGGGGTTGTTCAGCCTGGA
>NW_023307889.1:0-2701 GCF_011077185.1 Oxyura jamaicensis
GCCTCCTCGCCCCCCCCATTGGCCGCCGCGCCTCACGTGACCCCCCCGCGCCGTCGCCATGGCGACCGACCCGCCCCTGCGCGCTCCCATTGGCCCCCGCGCCTCACGTGACCCCTCCCGGCCTCGTCCCCGCGTTCCCATAGCAACCGCCCCCCTCCCTCTCCCGTCCCCTCCTCGCCTCTTATTGGCCCGCGAGCCTCACGTGACCTCCTCCCGGCCACCTCCCTCCGTTCCCATAGCAACCGCCCCTCCCTGTCGCTTCTGCTCTTTCCCCATTGGCTGCCGCCCCTCACGTGACCCCTCCCCGCCACCTCCCTCCGTCCCCATAGCAACCGCCCCTCCCCTTTGGGTCCCATTTCAGGGCCATTTTGGGGCCGTTTCGGGCAATTTTGGCTCCCCGCGTCCCTTTTGTGGCCTTTTTGCGCCTTTTTGGGTCTTTTTGGGGTCGTTTTGGGGCCATTTCATGATCCTAAATCCCGTTTGGGGACGTTTTGGGCCGTTTTTGAGCCCTTTTCACCCCATTTCGGTCCCATTTTGGGGCCATTTCGGGCACTTTTAGGTCCCCGGGTCCCCTTTGTGTCCGTTTTGCACATTTATGGCTCTTTTTGGGGACGTTTTGGGGCCATTTTGAGCCATTTTCGCCCCATTTCAGTCCCATTTGGGGGCCATTTCGGGCAATTTTCGGTCCTCGGGTCCCTTTTGGGCCCATTTTGCCCATTTCTGGGTCTCTTGGGGGCCATTTTGGGCCATTTTGGGATCATTTCACAATCCTAACTCCCTCTTGGGGCCATTCCGGGGCCATTTTGGGCCCTTTTCGCCCCATTTCAGTCGCATTTTGGGGCCATTTCGGGCAGTTTTGAGTCCCCGGCTCCCTTTTAGGCCCATTTTGCCCATTTTGGGTCTTTTGGGGCCACTTTGGGCCCATTTTGGTCCCATTTTGCAATCCTAAATCCCATTTGGGGCCATTCTGGGGCCACTTTGAGCCATTTTCGCCCCGTTTCGGTCCCATTTTGGGGCCATTTCGGGCAATTTGGGGTTTTCCCGGGTCCCTTTTGGGTCCATTTTGCCCATGTTTGGGTCGTTTTGGGCCATTTGGGCTCATTTTGGTCTCATTCTGCAATCGGAGCTCCTCTTTCGGGCCACTTTGAGCCCTTTTCTCCCCGTTTGGGTCCCATTTTGGGGCCATTTCGGGCACTTTTGGGTCTCCATAGCAACCGCCTCCTCCCTCTCCTGTCCCTTCTCGCCTCTTATTGGCCCGCGAGCCTCACGTGACCCCTCTGCCCCTTGCCCCCGTTTCCATAGCAACCGCCCCTCCCTCTACCGCTCCCCTCTCTCCCCATTGGCTCCCGCCCCTCACGTGACCCCTCCCGGCCACACCCCCCCGTCCCCATAGCAACCGCCCCCTCGCTTCCCCTTCCTCTCTCTCCCCATTGGCTCCCGTCGCTCACGTGACCCCTCCCGGCCACCTCCGTGTTCCTCAATCCCATTTTGGGGCCGTTTCGCCCCATTTCGGTCCCATTTTGGGGCCGTTTCGGGCGCTTTTGGGTCCCCGGGCCCCTTTTGGGTCCCTTTTGCACCTCTTTGGGTCTTTTTGGGGTCGTTTTGGAGCCATTTCACGATCCTAAATCCCGCTTGGGGACGTTTTGGGCCGGTTTTGAGCCCTTTTCACCCCATTTCGGTCCCATTTTGGGGCCATTTCGGGCACTTTTGGGTCCCCGGGTCCGTTTTGGCTCCGTTTTGCCCTCTTAGGCGTCTTTTTGGGTCTATTTTGAGCCATTTTGGGGCCGTTTTGAGCCATTTTCTCCCCGTTTCGCTCCCATGTAGGGGTCATTTCGGGCAGTTTTGTGTTTCCCGGGTCCATTTTGGGTCAATTTTGCCCATTTTTGGGTCTTTTGGTGCCATTCTGGGGCCATTTTGAGCCCTTTTCTCCCCGTTTCGGTCCCATTTTGGGGCCATTTCGGGCACTTTTGGGTCTCCATAGCAACCGCCCCCTCCCTCTCCCGTCCCTCCCTCGCCTCTTATTGGCCCGCGAGGCTCACGTGACCCCTCTGCCCCCTGCCCCCGTTTCCATAGCAACCGCCCCTCCCTCTACCCCTCCCCTCTCTCCCCATTGGCTCCCGCCCCTCACGTGACCCCTCCCGGCCCCCTGCCCCCGTCCCCATAGCAACCGCCCCCTCCCTTCCCCTCCCGCTCTCCCCCATTGGCTCCCCCCCTCACGTGACCTCCCCCCACCCCCCCCGTCCCCATAGCAACCTCCCCCTCCCCTCCCCGCCCCGCTCTCCCCCCATTGGCTCCCTCCCCTGCCGTTGCCATGGCGCCCCCGCTCCCGGCCCCGCCCCCCGCCTCCCATTGGCCGCTCCCCCCCCGTCTCCATGGCGACGCCGCCCGCCTCTCGCCCTCCCGTGACGTCAGCGCCCTTATAAGGGCAGCGCCGCCGAGGGGAGGGGGGGGAGCGGAGCCGGTTGCCATGGCGAGCAGGTGAGCGCGGGGCGCGCATGCGCACAACGCCCCCGGGGGGGGGGGGACCCTTAAGGGGGGGGCACCGCCGGGGTCCCCCCGGGGGCTTCCGGGCGGGCCCCGCCCCCCCCGCGCCTTTGGTTCCGGCCCCCCCCCGATCTTTGGTTCCGGGCCCTTTAAATCGGTTCTTTATGCAAATGAGATGCTAATTAGGGGTAATGAAGGGGATTCAGGCCCCCCCCCC
>NW_023307890.1:0-2867 GCF_011077185.1 Oxyura jamaicensis
GGTTTCGGGGTGCCCCAGAGGTCCTGGGACATGGTGGCAGTTTTGGGGTGCCCCATAGGTCCATGGAAAAGTTGGAGGTTTCGGGGTACCCCAGAGGTCCATGGAGAAGTTGGTGGTTTCGAGGCTCCCCATAGGTCCGTGGAGAAGTTGGAGGTTTCGGGGTGCCCCAGAGGTTCAGGACCCACCGGCGGGTTCGGGGTGCCCCAGAGGTCCATGGATGTGTTGGCGGTTTCGAGGCTCCCCAGAGGTCTGGGGAGAAGTTGGAGGTTTCGGGGTGCCCCAGAGGCCCTGGGACATGGTGGCGGTTTCGGGGTACCCCATGGGTCCATGGAGAACTTGATGGTTTCGGGGTGCCCCAGAGGTTCAGGAGCCACCGGCGGGTTCGGGGTGCCCCAGAGGTCCATGGATGTGTTGGCGGTTTCGAGGCTCCCCATAGGTCTGGGGAGAAGTTGGAGGTTTTGGGGTGCCCCAGAGGTCCTGGGACATGGTGGCAGTTTCGGGGTACCCCATGGGTCCATGGAGAACTTGATGGTTTCGGGGTACCCCATAGGTTCAGGACCCACCGGTGGTTTCGAGGCTCCCCAGAGGTCTGGGGAGAAGTTGGAGGTTTCGGGGTGCCCCAGGGGTCCTGGGACATGGTGGCGGTTTCGGGGTACCCCATAGGTCCATGGAGAACTTGACGGTTTCGGGGTGCCCCAGAGGTCCATGGAGAAGTTGGCGGTTTCGAGGCTCCCCACAGGTCCATCAACGTGTGGCGGTTTCGGGGTGCCCCAGAGGTCCTGGGACATGGTGGCAGTTTTGGGGTGCCCCATAGGTCCATGGAAAAGTTGGCGGTTTCGAGGCTCCCCAGAGGTCCATGGAGAAGTTGGAGGTTTCGGGGTGCCCCATGGATCCTCGGATGTGTTGGCGGTTTCGGGGTACCCCATAGGTTCAGGACCCACCGGCTGTTTTGGGGTGCCCCATAGGTCCGTGGAGAAGTTGGAGGTTTTGGGGTGCCCCAGGGGTCCTGGGACATGGTGGCGGTTTCGGGGTGCCCCATAGGTCCATGGAGAACTTGATGGTTTCGGGGTGCCCCAGAGGTTCAGGACCCACCGGCGGGTTCGGGGTACCCCAGAGGTCCATGGAGAAGTTGGCGGTTTCGAGGCTCCCCAGAGGTCCGGGGAGAAGTTGGAGGTT
Organism: Oxyura jamaicensis; assembly: GCF_011077185.1. Lineage (NCBI taxonomy): Eukaryota > Metazoa > Chordata > Aves > Anseriformes > Anatidae > Oxyura > Oxyura jamaicensis. The sequence continues at coordinate 1,177 of NW_023307890.1, forward strand.
TCGGGGTGCCCCAGAGGCCCTGGGACATGGTGGTGGTTTCGGGGTGCCCCATAGGTCCGTGGAGAAGTTGGAGGTTTCGGGGTGCCCCAGAGGTTCAGGACCCACCGGCGGTTTCGGGGTGCCCCAGAGGTCCATGGATGTGTTGGCGGTTTCGAGGCTCCCCATAGGTCTGGGGAGAAGTTGGAGGTTTCGGGGTGCCCCAGAGGTCCTGGGACATGGTGGCGGTTTCGGGGTACCCCATGGGTCCATGGAGAACTTGATGGTTTCGGGGTGCCCCAGAGGTCCATGGAGAAGTTGGAGGTTTCGAGGCTCCCCAGAGGTCCATCAACGTGTGGTGGTTTCGGGGTACCCCAGTGGTCCAGGGACATGGTGGCGGTTTTGGGGTACCCCATAGGTCCATGGAGAAGTTGGAGGTTTCGGGGTGCCACAGAGGTCCTGGGACATGGTGGCGGTTTCGGGGTGCCCCAGAGGTCCATGGTTAAGTTGGCGGTTTCGGGGTGCCCCAGAGGTCCATCAACGTGTGGTGGTTTCGGGGTGCCCCATGGATCCTCGGATGTGTTGGCGGTTTCAGGGTACCCCATAGGTTCAGGACCCACCGGCGGTTTCGGGGTGCCCCAGAGGTCCGGGGAGAAGTTGGAGGTTTTGGGGTGCCCCAGAGGTCCCTGGATGTGTTGGCGGTTTCGAGGCTCCCCAGAGGTCCAGGGAGAAGTTGGAGGTTTCGGGGTGCCCCAGAGGCCCTGGGACATGGTGGCGGTTTCGGGGTACCCCATAGGTTCAGGACCCACTGGCTGTTTCGGGGTGCCCCAGAGGTCCTGGGACATGGTGGCAGTTTCGGGGTACCCCATGGGTCCATGGAGAACTTGACAGTTTCGGGGTGCCCCAGAGGTCCATGGAGAAGTTGGCGTTTTCGAGGCTCCCCACAGGTCCATCAACGTGTGGCGGTTTCGGGGTGCCCCAGAGGTCCGGGGAGAAGTTGGAGGTTTCGGGGTGCCCCAGAGGTCCTCGGACATGGTGGCAGTTTTGGGGTACCCCATAGGTCCATGGAGAAGTTGGAGGTTTCAGGGTACCCCATAGGTCTGGGGAGATATTGGTGGTTTCGAGGCTCCCCAGAGGTCCATGGAGAAGTTGGAGGTTTCGGGGTTCCCCAGAGGTCCATCAACGTGTGGTGGTTTCGGGGTGCCCCATGGATCCTCGGATGTGTTGGCGGTTTCGGGGTACCCCATAGGTCCGTGGAGAAGTTGGAGGTTTTGGGGTGCCCCAGAGGTCCATGGGGACACTGGTGGTTTTGGGGTACCCCAGAAGTCCGTGGAGAAATTGGTGGTTTCGGGGCTCCCCAAACTTCCTGATTGGCGGTTTCAGGGCACCCCAAAGGTCTTGAACGACGGTTTCAAGGCACCCCAAAAGTCCTAATTAATATTTTTAGGGCCCAGTCCTAATTTACATTTTTGGGGCACCCCAAAACCCCTGATTGGCGGTTTCAGGACCCCCCAAAACCCCTGATTGGTGGTCTCAGGACCCCCCAAAACCCCTGATTGGTGGTTTCAGGGCCCCCCAAAACCCCTGACTGGTAGTTTCAGGACCCCCCAAACTTCCTAATCGGCAGTTTCAGGGCACCCCAAAAATCCCAAATACCATTTTTGGGGCCCAGACCTAATTTACATTTTGGGGGCACCCCAAAACCCCTGATTGGC
>NW_023307891.1:0-1015 GCF_011077185.1 Oxyura jamaicensis
TCCTTCTCTCCCCCTTTTTTTCGTTTTTCTCCTTTTTTCTCTTTTCTTCCTTCCATCCTTCCATACTTTTTTTTCGCTTCTTCTCTCCCCCTTTCCTTTTTGTCTCCTTTTTCCTCTATTCTTCCTTCCTTCCTCCTTTTTCGCTTCTTCTCTCCCCCTTTCCTTCGTTTTTCTCAGTTTTTTTTCCCCTTTTCTTTTTTCCTTCCTTCCTTCCTTCCTTCCTTCCTCCTTTTTCCCTTTTCTCTCCCCCTTGCCTTCGTTTTTTTCCTTTTCCCTCTTTTCTTCCTTCCTTCCTCCTTTTTCGCTTCTTTCCTCCCCCGTTCCTTCGTTTTTCTCCTTTTTCCTCTTTTCGTCATTCCTTCTTTTCCGCTTTTTCTCTCTCCCTTTCCTTCGTTTCTCTCCTTTTTCCCCTTTCATTCTTTATTTCCTCCTTTTTCGCTTCTTCTCTCCCTCTTTCCTTAGTTTTTTCTCAGTTTTTTTCCTCTTTTCTTCCTTCCTTCCTCCTTTTTCCGTCCTTCTCTCCCCCTTTTTTTCGTTTTTCTCCTTTTTTCTCTTTTCTTCCTTCCATCCTTCCATACTTTTTTTTCGCTTCTTCTCTCCCCCTTTCCTTTTTGTCTCCTTTTTCCTCTATTCTTCCTTCCTTCCTCCTTTTTCGCTTCTTCTCTCCCCCTTTCCTTCGTTTTTCTCAGTTTTTTTTCCCCTTTTCTTTTTTCCTTCCTTCCTTCCTTCCTTCCTTCCTCCTTTTTCCCTTTTCTCTCCCCCTTGCCTTCGTTTTTTTCCTTTTCCCTCTTTTCTTCCTTCCTTCCTCCTTTTTCGCTTCTTTCCTCCCCCGTTCCTTCGTTTTTCTCCTTTTTCCTCTTTTCGTCATTCCTTCTTTTCCGCTTTTTCTCTCTCCCTTTCCTTCGTTTCTCTCCTTTTTCCCCTTTCATTCTTTATTTCCTCCTTTTTCGCTTCTTCTCTCCCTCTTTCCTTAGTTTTTTCTCAGTTTTTTTCCTCTTTTCTTCCTTCCTTCCTC
>NW_023307892.1:0-8134 GCF_011077185.1 Oxyura jamaicensis
CATGGAGGTGCTTGAGCGAGTCCAGAGAAGGGCTACGAAGCTGGTGAAGGGTCTGGAGAACAAGTCTTACGAGGAGCGGCTGAGGGAGCTGGGCTTGTTCAGCCTGGAGAAAAGGAGGCTCAGGGGTGACCTTATCGCTCTCTACAGGTACCTGAAGGGAGGCTGTAGCGAGGTGGGGGTTGGTCTCTTCTCCCACGTGCCTGGTGACAGGACGAGGGGGAATGGGCTTAAGTTGCGCCAGGGGAGTTTTAGGTTGGATGTTAGGAAGAACTTCTTTACTGAAAGGGTTGTTAGACACTGGAACGGGCTGCCCAGGGAAGTGGTGGAGTCACCATCCCTGGAGGTCTTTAAAAGACGTTTAGATGTAGAGCTTAGGGATATGGTTTAGTGGGGACTGTTAGTGTTAGGTCAGAGGTTGGACTTGATGATCTTGAGGTCTCTTCCAACCTAGAAATTCTGTGATTCTGTGATTATAAGCAATAATAATTGGGTGTGGGAAAGGAATTCACAGGTGGCTTTGCGCTGTTTCCCATGTCCTTGTATTAGAGATAATGAGGAAACAAGCTAGAGACAAGTGCATGGAGAAGCTAGACCAATTATAAGTTGTTATCGGCGCGTGCTGTAGTTAGTTGCCTCTATATACTCTGTGAGAACCTGCAATAAAGGAGGACGATTATACTCGCATCGAGGTTGCATCATTACTCGGGTCCGTTTCCCTTTCTGACAACAATTGGGGTTATAACAGCTCTTTGATTGGAAGTGATCCTTTGCAAAGGCAAAAACTAAAATTGAGCTGGTGGGCAGCAGTTCTTACAAAAGTACAGGAAAAGTGAATTTAAGCAGAATGTTTAAAAAGAAAAAGTGCTTCTCTAGGAAAAATATTTTGCATAAAACAAGAAGATGGATGGGGGAATTGCTGTATTATTAGCAGGCAGGCTGGGGTTGCAGCAGGAACTGGGAGAGGACAGATCCAGGACAGCTGACCCCTTCGACTCTAGTTTAAAGCCCTATCTATTGGCCCTGCCAACTCCTGACCAAAAATCCTTATCCCTCTGAGAGAGGCGCATCCCATCTGGTGCTAGCAGGCCTTGTGTCACATAGACCTTCCCGTGATAGAATAACCCAAAGTTCTGCCAGTTGCACCAGTCCCGAAGCCACGTGTTAATGTGATGAGTCTGCTTGTCAGCATCAATTTCCCCTATCGGAAGGATGGAGGCAAACACAACCTAGGCCCTTGAACCTTTAACTAGTCACCCCAAAGCCCTGAAGTCCCTTTTCATTGCTCTTGGACTTCTCGTTGCTACCTCATCATTACCAGTCTGAAAGACCAGTAGCGGGTAGTAGTCAGTGGGTCATACCAGGCACTTGACTTTCTTAGCAAAGTCTCTCACCTGAGCCCCAGGGAGGCAACAGATTTCCCTGTGGGTTGGGTCCAGTCAGTATATTGGGCTCTCTGTCCCTTTCAGAAGGGAGCCCCCCATGACAGTAACCCTTCTTTCTTTTTTGACAGATGATATAACAATGTGGGGGGTAGGTTGCCTTGCCTTAGGCACCCTCTCCAACTGGGATGGGCTTTAATCTACTTTGTTGTTCTGACTATCGTGTTCTAGACCCTCATGCCTGTTATATAGGGGTAGATGGGAAGGTGAGGTGGGCAGGGAGAGGGCTCGCCTACCACCCTGAACAGGAACCTGCCTCCATTCCCCTCCTTGGCCTAGGTCCCCTCCTACTGTCTGGTGGGATGAGGGAACTTTTGTCTTCTGCGTAGCAGGAGACACTTGTGCTGTGGCAGGCTTGTGAGTCTGTCTCAGAGAGGATAGAGTACACCTCCACCAGTCAATTTCCCTCTCTGACTCCCTGATGCTCCTGAGCCTGCTCACCTCCTCTCGAAACTCTGCTACCTGGCTGAGCAGCTCTTCAACCTGGGCACACCTCCCACAGGCATACCCCTCGCTGCTGTTGTCGGATACCGACAGAAGGCTCAGGCACACTCTACAGCCCAAGACTTGGATGGCCCAGTGTTTCCCCGAGCCCTCCGTCTGAGTAGCCACATCGGTGACTGTGGCTGGAGAGGCTGTGAGAGATGTGGAGGCCATGGTTTTCTGCCTGGTTGATACCATGGCCAGGTTCCTTGCAAGCAGGTTACAAGTACTGAAGGGAAAGACCACTGCAAAAGAGCGGCGAGGGGCCCTCCCTCCTCACCCTGCCTGCATGAACTGCCCTGCAAACTGCCGCGCCTCACCCTGTTTCCCCATCGTGGTTGCTGCTCTCCTGGTTGCTCGTGCTCCCTAGGGGCTCCTTTGAATGGCCGGGGAGGGGGCACTGCTGGTTCCACCTACGCCTTGTCAGCATCCCTCATCAGGGCTGCTGGGTCCTGGTGGCTCCCTCGGCTGCTTCAAGTGGCCTCAAGGCCGAAAAAAAGCCCTGCCTGTCTCAATCCCCCGCTCCGCTGCAGAACGCGTCTGCACCAGAGCCAATTGCCTCGGCAAGATAGTAGTACTATTCTTATTATTATTTCCTTTTTTTTTCCTGTCCTAATAAACCGTCTCCATCTCAACCCACAGGTTTATTTTCCTGATTTTCCCCCCCCCCATCCCCGAGAGGTAGGGGGGAGGGTGAGCGAATGGCTGTGTGGTGCTTAGCTGCTTGCCCGGTTAAACCACAACCATGTCTTTTAATAGCAGTATAAAGACAATACACACAATGCTCATTCACATTAATAGATCACATACTCAGATCAAAGACATGTAAAGCCTCAGGGAAAATAAGTAAAGGGTGAATCTGTGGGAATAGAAATGTTGTTTTTGCAGAGTTACATTTGTTTAGAGGGAAGGAATGTGGTATTGAGATATGCTTGCAGTGATAAGAAAGCTTAGCAGGCGACCTTGTAAAATGCAGACAACTAGACTCCTTAGAACAATTAGGTGAAAATCATGGTGTCAAGTCAGATAAGTGAAGAAACATTACCACTTCAAGCAGTAAAAAAGTCAAAAGAAATTTGAAATTTAACAGGCCTGCAACTGAAGGCGCAACTGAAGGCCATGCATTGTCTGTGAAGCATCAAATAGATCGTGAACCTGGATTACCCAATCAGTGGGGAAACAGGGGAGGGTCCTGTCATCAAAAAGTATATAAACTGTGTTTTGGAACTAGTAGGCGCGCTCTCCTGCTTGTGGGGCCCCACCATTGCAATCACTAATAAATTACTACTTCACTGAGATCCTCGCCTGGGCCTAAATTATTGGCTACAGAGTGTTTCTCACATCTGTCCATATAAAATTAGAGCACACTTGCACAGAGCAATAATAAGCATATCTTCTGAATTATCACAGTGCAGAAGCAACTGCAAACACACATTTTTTAAAAAGGCCAGTTATGCTGAGGTACCATTTTTCACAAGCCATATTTAAATCCTGAAACACCAAAAGATGAATGGTCTGTGTTAGAGCGACTTAAGCTTTAGATCAGCACATGCCCAGTCCAATTTAGGATTTATTATTATCATGAATTTTTAGCTTAAACTAAGACATGATTTAAGTCTCTATAAGGATTTTCCTACAGTCCAGTTTGTGCAATATCATCTGAAGTTAGATGCAAATTCCCAGTTACTGATGAAGTAGTGAAGGTTGTAATTCCTGGTCTAATGAACCATCTGAAAACTGCCAAAAGGAGCAAACTTCTCCTGGTGCATAATGGGGGATGTGATACACCCATTCAATACCATGTTCTTTGGCCCAAGTGTCTATAAGGTTGTTTTGGAAATGAGTCCCATTGTCTGACTCAATTCTTTCTGGGGTGCCATGTCACCATAGGACTTGCTTTTCAAGGCCCAGGATAGTGTTTCGGGTGGTGGCATGGGGCACAGGATATGTTTCCAGCCATCCGGTGGTTGCTTCCACCATTGTAAGTATGTGGCGCTTGCTGTTGCGGGTTTGAGGGAGTGTGATGTAATCAATCTGCCAGGCCTCTCCATATTTATATTTCAGCCATCGTCCTCCATACCAAAGAGGCTTTGACCGTTTGGCTTGCTTGATCGCAGCACCTGTTTCACAATCGTGAATAACCTGTGCTATAGTGTCCATGGTCAGGTCCACCCCTCGATCACGAGCCCATCTGTATGTTGCATCTCTACCTTGATGGCCTGAGGTTTCATGGGCCCATCGAGCTATAAATAATACACCCTTACGTTGCCAGTCCAGGTCCACCTGAGTCACTTCAATCTTAGAAGAGGGTGGTGAAGGAGAAAGGGAGAGTGAACAAGTAGGAAAAACTGTCTTCCCCTGCCTCCTACATAGATTGGCTCCCTGATGAAAAAAGGTAATATGTGTAATTGTTAATAGTTTCTGAGATATGGTTTCCAAAGTATACAGTTGATGGCAGTGCTGAGTACAAATACCAGGTTAAGGTCATGACCAGCAATTTCATCATATCATAAGCCATTGTTACACCGCACAGTACCATAACGATCTTAAACCAGGGCACAGAAAGGATAAACAGCATGACAGGGAGCACATACAGTAAGCAACGTACTATAAAACTCTATTTGGAAAACAGGCACAGCAGACCTGAGATCAAAGCAATCAACATTGTGTCTAGCAACTACTAAGCAGCTCTAATACTTACACCAAATTTGGTTTAACACGCTCTGGTCAGATCTGTCGTTATCTCAACCCTTCGTGCCCAATGTTGGGTGCCAAAAAGGACTGTTGTGGTTTATCCCTGCTGGTGGCTAAGTACCACACAGCCATTCGCTCCCCTTTCCCCCTCCTTCTATGGGATGGGGGAGAGAATCAGAAAAAAAAATGAAAACCTGTGGGTTGAAATAGAGACAGTTTATTAGGACAGAAAGGAAAGGTAAAAAATAATAATGATAAAAATACTACTACTAATAATGTGTACAAAACAAGAGACGCAAAAGCAATTGCTCACCACCCACTGACCAGTGCCCAGCCTATCCCTAAGGAGCTGGTCCCGCCACCCTGGCCAGCCCCCCCCCCCCCCCCATATGAATTGTTCAGCATGACGTCAGATGGTATGGAATACCCCTTTGGCCACTTTGGGTCAGCTGTTTTGGGTCTGTCCCCTCCCAGCTCTTGCTGCACCCCCAGCCTGCCCGCTGGCAGGACAGAGCGAGAAGCTGAAAAGTCCTTGGCTTAGTGTAAGCACTGCTCTGCAACAATTAAAACAGCAGTGTGATATCAACATTCTTCTCATCCTAAATCCAAAACATAGCACCCTACCAGCTACTAGGAGGAAAATTAACTCTATCCTAGCTGAAACCAGGACAATTGTTTATGGAAACCCTGTGTTCTATGTTTATAGCTCTATCTCATGTTATATATTTCGTATGCATCCATGTCATTGTCTTGGAAATACAAGAATTAAACAAGAATGCATGTGCCCCAGTGGAGAAAATGATACGTTAATTATTGTAACTGAATGACACTGATTACAACAATTATGTTTTTAGGGGTAAAAAAGTGGTTTGAGAACAGCAGGAAAGGCTAACATCTTCCATTCTACATGATTGTGCCAACCTAGTATTTTATTGCTTTATTTTGAATATAAAGTGTGGGGAAAAGCCCTCTCATGTTTAGATAGCATTGCTTGCACTATTTAAATGTGTTGTGTATAGGCCATGGTGGAACCAATACTATCAAAATGCAGTCATTACTTTTTTCCATCCTTTTTCTTCTCTTTCACAGAATCACAGAATCACAGAATAGCCTAGGTTGGAAGAGACCTCCAAGATCACCGAGTCCAACCTCTGACCTAAAGCTAGCAAGTCCTCCACTAAAACATATCCCTAAGCTCTACATCTAAAAGTCTTTTAAAGACCTCCAGGAATGGTGACTAAACCTCCAGGGATGGTGACTTTCCTCAGCTATCAAGAGGAAAAAGTAGATACCTTTTGGGAACTTATAGTAGTCTTGCTCTTTATGAATCTAAAAACTGCTTACAACTTTGGAAAAGTGTCACCTTCAAGTTGCTTTAGAATACTGTCCTGGTTTTAGCTAGGAGAGAGTTAATTTTCCTCCCAGTAGCTGGTAGAGTGCTATGTTTTGGATTTAGGATGAGACCAATGTTGATAACATACTGATGTTTTACTTGTTGCAGAGTAGTGCTTACACTAAGCCAAGGACTTTTCAGCTTCTCGCTCTGTCCTGCCAGCGGGCAGGCTGGGGGTGCAGCAAGAGCTGGGAGGGGACAGACCCAAAACAGCTGACCCAAAGTGGCCAAAGGGGTATTCCATACCATCTGACGTCATGCTGAACAATATATAGGGGTGGCTAGCCGGGGTGGGGGGCCAGCTGCTTGGGATAGGCTGGGCATCGGTCAGCGGGTGGTGAGCAATTGCATTGTGCATCACTTGTTTCGTACACACTATTATTATTATTTTATTTTCCTGTCCTAATAAACTGTCTCTATCTCAGCCCATAGGTTTCAGGTTTTTTTTCGTTTCTCTCCCGAATCCCAGAGAGGGAGGGGGGAGGGTGAGCGAACGGCTGTGTGGTGTTTAGCTGCCAGCCGGGTTAAACCACAACAGTCCTTTTTGGCGCCCACCGTGGGGCTCGAAGGGTTGAGATAACGACAGATCTGAATAGAGTGTATTAAAACAAAATTCTGATAAACATTTCATCAGTTTAATATTTACTAATCACAGTGTCGATTTTTGTGATCTCAAGTCTGCTGTGCCTGTTTTCCGAATTGAGTTACATAGCACATTAATTACTGTATGTGTTCCCTGTCGTGTTGCTTATCACTGCTGGGGGTTGGTATAAGGTTATTATTTTGCTGTACTGTGTAACACTGGCTTACGATATGATAAAATTACCGGCCATGAGACTAACCTGGTATTTGTACTCAGCATTGTCATCACCTCCATACTTTGGGAACCCTACCTCAGAAACTATTAACAATTACACTTTTAATGCTTTTTCTTCAGGGAGCCAATCTATGGAGGGCTCAGGGGAAGATGTTTTTTCCCATTTGTTCACTCTCCCTTTCTTCTCCTCCAGGCGAGTTATGGTAGCTTTCCAAAACTTCAAATATCCTTGGGATGTTCAGACCAGCATGTTCTCATTGTTATGTCTCCTGAATGTGTTTCAGGTTCTATCTAAGGTTAAACAAATACTTAAGAGTGTTATCCAGAGATCTGTCCTGAGGCAGGATAGTTATGAGTGGCAGGGAGAGTGGGAGGATATGGGCAGGCATCTAGAGCAGTGGGCACCTCCAGTGCTTTGGAAATTTACCCCTGAACAACTAAAAAATCCTAAAAAACTGGTGGAGTGCTTGAAAAAGGTGTGTCATCATCCTGGCAGTACCAGACATACAGGAATCACTGCAACGTGCTGGGGCTTGGCCTATGCTTACTGAGCTGCACTCAATGCCAGTATAACCCCAGCGACAGACCCGGCAGCCACTTCAACCTCTGAGACAGACCCAGCAGCCACTCCAAGCCCTAAAACAGGCCCCAAGGCTGAGCCAGGGAAACAAACGGTACCAGTGTCGGTTGCACCCGTAACCAAGGTGAAAAAATGGTAGAGAGTCAGGTCATTTATAAGGAAGAGAGTATTCTGCTAGGTCTAGGTCAAGAGAAGAAGAGGCCAGACTGTCAAAGGAGCAGGAGGATGAAGAGGAAGATGTCGCAAAAAACAGCACTATCTAGGCGAAACCTAAACGAGCGTGAGCTATGAGATGTGCGAAAATATTTCAGTCGCCACCACTGAGTGCTGCAGTGCCGGACATGCTAGAACTCCAGTACGAACTGGAATCAAAGACAGCCAAGTGGTACGCCACAATTGATATTGCTAATGCAATTTTCTCCATTCCTCTAGCAGCAGAGTGCAGGCCACAGTTTGCTTTATCTTGGAGGGGTGTCCAATATACCTGGAATCGGCTGCCCCAGGGGTGGAAACACAGCCCTACCATTTGCTGTGGACTGATCCAGTCTGCGCTGGAGCAGGGGGAAGCTCCTGAACACCTGCAGTACATCGATGACATCATTATGTGGGGTGTCACAGCAGAGGAAGTTTTTGAGAAAGGGAAGAAAATAGTCCAAATCCTTCTGAAGGCCGGTTTTCCCGTAAAACAAAATAAAGTCGAAGGACCTGCACAAGAGATCCAGTTTTTA
>NW_023307893.1:0-17490 GCF_011077185.1 Oxyura jamaicensis
TCACGAGCGCTGGTCCTCATGGGGGACTTCAATTACCCAGACATCTGCTGGGTAAGCAACTCGGCCAGGCACACGCAGTCCAAACAGTTCCTACAATGCATTGAAGACAATTTTCTGATGCAGGTGGTGGGGGAGCTGACGAAGCGGGGGGTGCTTCTGGACCTTGTTCTTACCAACAGGGATGGCCTTGTTAGGGATGTGAAGGTTGGGGGCAACTTGGGATGCAGCGACCATGAGATGGTGGAGTTCCAGATGGAACTAGGCAGAGGAAGTAAGGCTAAAAGCAAGATTACTACTCTGGACTTTCGAAGAGCCAACTTTGACCTCTTCCGAGACCTGCTTGGGAGCATCTCATGGGCTAGGTTGCTTGAGGGCAAGGGTGCTTGTGAGAGCTGGGCAGCATTTAAGCAGCACTTCTTCCAAGGTCAGGATTGGTGCATCCTGAAGAATAGGAAATCGGGGAAGGGGGGCAGGAGACCTGCGTGGATGAGCAAGGAGCTCATCGACAAGATCAAAAGGAAGAGGAAGGTCTATGAAATGTGGAAAAAGGGGCTGGGTATAGGGCTGGGGAGGAGTATAGACATGTTGTCAGGGCCTGCAGGGACGCAACAAGGAAGGCTAAAGTCCACCTAGAGATGAGGCTTGCCAAAGAGATAAAGGATAATAAGAAGGTCTTTTTCAAGTATGTAAACAGCAAGAGGAAGACTAGGGATAATGTGGGTCCCTTGCTGAAAGAGGTGGGGGTCCTGGTCACGGGAGATGCCGAGAAGGCGGAGATACTGAATGCTTTCTTTGCTTCAGTCTTTGCTTCAAGGACTCCCCCCCGGGACTCCTCGCCCCTGGCAAGAAGACAAAGGGTCTGGGAAACGGAGGGCTCCCCCCTGGTAGACGTGAGAGTGGTTCGGGAGCGTCTGAGTGGGCTCAACGCACACAAAGCCATGGGTCCCTATGGGATGCATCCGCGTGTGCTAAGGGAGCTGGCAGAGGTGATCACCGAACCACTCTCTATCATCTTTGAAAGGTCCTGGAAAACAGGAGAGGTGCCTGAAGACTGGAGGACAGCCAATGTCATTCCGGTCTTCAAGAAGGGCAGGAAGGAGGATCTGGGAGACTACAGGCCAGTCAGTCTCACCTCTGTCCCTGGAAAGGTGTTGGAACAGCTTGTTCTGGATGCCATCTCCAAGCAATTGGAAGAGAAGAATATTATGAGGAGTAGGCATCATGGATTCACCAAGGGGAAGTCGTACTCGACCAACCTCGTTGCCTTCTATGATGGCATCACCAGCTGGGTAGATGGGGGGAGAGCGGTGGATGTCATCTACCTTGACTTTAGCAAGGCTGTCGATACTGTCTCCCATGACATCCTGCTAGCAAAGGTGAGAAAGTGTGGGATAGAGGAGTGGACAGTGAGGTGGGCTGAGAACTGGCTGACTGGCCGAGCTCAGAGGGTGGTGATCTGTGGTGCAGAGTCTGGCTGGAGGCCTGTGACTAGCGGTGTTCCCCAGGGGTTGGTGCTGGGTCTGGTCTTGTTCAACATCTTCATCGACGACCTTGATGAGGGAATAGTGTCTGCCCTCAGCAAGTACGCCGATGACACAAAGATGGGAGGAGTGGCTGACACACCAGAAGGCTGTGCTGCCATTCAGCGAGACCTGGACCAGCTGGAGAGATGGGCAGGAAGAAACCAGATGTGGTTTAATAAGAGCAAGTGTAGAGTCCTGCACCTGGGAAGGAACAACTGGATGTTTCAGTACAGGCTGGGGGACGACCTGCTGGAGAGGAGCTCTGAGGAGAAGGACCTGGGGGTCCTGGTGGACGACAGGTTGACCATGAGCCAGCAGTGTGCCCTGGTGGCCAAGAGGGCCAATGGGATCCTGGCGTGCATTCAAAGGAGCGTGGCCAGCAGGTCAAGGGAGATGATCCTCCTCCTCTACTCTGCCCTGGTCAGGCCTCACCTGGAGTACTGTGTCCAGTTCTGGGCTCCCCAGTACAAAAAAGACAGGGATCTCCTGGAAAGAGTGCAGCGGAGAGCCACAAAGATGATACGGGGCCTGGAGCATCTTTCCTATGAGGACAGGATGAGAGACCTGGGTCTGTTCAGCTTGGAGAAAAGAAGACTGAGAGGGGATCTTATCAATGTGTATAAATACCTGAGGTGTGGGAGACAGAGGGATTTGGCCAACCTCTTCTCAGTGGTTTGTGGGGATAGGAAAAGGGGCAATAGCCGCAAGATAGAACACAGGAAGTTCCACACCAACATGCGAATGAACTTCTTCACAGTGAGGGTGACGGAGCACTGGAACAGGCTGCCTAGAGAGGTTGTGGAGTCTCCTTCTCTGGAGATATTCAAGGCCCATCTGGACACCTACCTGGGCAGCCTGCTCTGAGGAACCTGCTTTGGCAGGGGGTTGGACCCGATGATCTTTCGAGGTCCCATCCTGTGGGAAAGGAATTCGCAGGTGGCTTTGCCCTGCTTCCCATGTCCTTGTATTAGAGATAATGAGGAAACAAGCTAGAGACAAGTGCATAGAGAAGCTAGACCAATTATAAGTTGTTATCGGCGCATGCTGTAGTTAGTTGCCTATATATACTCTGTGAGAACCTGCAATAAAGGAGGACGATTATACTCGCATCGAGGTTGCATCGTTACTCCGGTCCGTTTCCCTTTCCAACAACATCTGGTAGCAGAGGATGGTTACGCACCAGACAGTCCAGCACAACTAAGTCTCCGAGACTGCGGTAAGCAGCTAGAGGAGGAGGGATTGGGAAAATAAACAGCTGAGAGGGTGCCGCTTGGCAGACACGGGTCAGGGTCGCTCCCTACCTCTCAGGGGAAGCACAGCCACGGAACTGGAGGCTGCTGCATTGTTGCTCGCTGGAATCCTCTCTAAGAGAGGTAGCGAGACAACGGGAAAGAAACTGATCAAATTGATCAAGTTGGGACAACGATGGGCACATTTTAGAGACTGCCTTGCTGTTCCCTGTTACGGAATGGCGGGAGTTTGGGAATACCATGTGGGAAAGGACTATAACAGGGGATTCAAAAGATGAAAAGGAAGTGAAAACTGTCCGTGAGTTGTGACGAACGGTATTAGAGACATTAAAGGCTATGGAGGCGGAGAAGGAGGTTGCCTGCGCCACGGCCCAGATGTTAACACTAGGAGCAGCAGCCCTTGCAGAACTGTTACTGACTTTTAACACGCATTGCGGGCGAGAACTCTGGGGATGCCCCTCTCAATCACGCAGAAGTCCCGCCGGACCCACCATCGGGCGCGGAAAAGACGGAAGTTGGTGGGGCCAGGTCAAAGCAGAGATCTGAGCCGCTTGCGGAAGTAACACCCCAGGACACCCAGGGGGGATGTCCTGCACCACCCACAGGAGAGGGAGGAGAGGCGTGCCGACCTCCACCCTCGGCTCCGCCGCTGCTGCCCCCCCGCCACCCCCGGGTCGGCCCCGAGCCTCCCTCTCTGCTTCGCTCCGCTGCGTCCGCCGAACCGAGCGGCTCTGCCGCTGTCGCTACCCCCCACCTCCAGGCCGCCCCCCGCCCCCCGCCCCCTCAGCCCGCCAGTCTGTCTGCTGGCGCTGCCGACGGCAGCCTGGCCAAGGCTTCAAACCTCCTACCCCAGATTTGTGATAACTCCTTATGGTTTCTACCAAAAAAAAAAAAAAAAGAGAGAAAGAAAAAAGGAAAGAAAAAAAAAAATAAAAAAATAAAAAAAAGAAAATAAAAAAAAGAAAAAAGAAATAAAAAGAAAGAAAAAGAAAGAAAAAGAAATGAAAAGAAAAAAAAGAGAAAGAAAGATGAAAAAAATGAAAAAAGGGAAAGAAACAGGAAAAAATATAAAAAGGAAAAAAGAAAAAGAAAAAAAAGAAAAAAAATAGAAAAAAAATGAAAAAAAATGAAAAAAGAGAAAAAAAATCGAAAAAATGAAAAAAAAAGGAAAAAAAGGAGGGAAAAAGAGACAAAAAGAAAAGAAAAAAAAAAAAAGAGAGAAAACCAGGGGAAACTGGTTACAAGATACCAAGAGGAGGAATGTTTGAGTGTGGAGCCAACTTTTTTGGAGAAATCCTGGAATGGTTTGGGTTTGCCCTTGCCTGCTGCACCATCGAAAGCCTTGCATTTGCATTGTGTACACTTTTTATCTTGGGCTCTCGGGCAAAGCAACACCTTCCAACCCCTACAGTTCTGTGATTCTGTGATTCAATTTAAAAGTTGACAATTCTGTTTCTTTTGACCATATAATATCCCAAATGAGCTATACTTTAAAACTACTCAAAGGCACAATTCAAGGACCTGCAATTACTTCTGAAGTGTTATTATATAAACTACACATAGCAATTATTTAAAGATCTAAAGCTGCAGGGATGTGACTTCTGGAGGAATATTAACTGTTTTCTTGCAAAGGCCAGGGGGTCTGCAGTCCTGCAACAATAAGAGCTGCTCTCCTGGGGCTGGGCTTTGATTGATGTCATGATATGATATCATTAACAGGAAAGGGATCACTGCAGGGATTAATTTCAATTAATTGTCATTATAGATAAATTGCTAGAACACAAAGTTGCTCATTGTGAGAAAAATCTCAAATAATTTTCTTCAGACGGGAACTTCTGTGAAGCTATTTTATTCGCGATTGCAATGGCGGGCGTCCTGTCAATCATTTTAGTAAAAAAACATAACCTTTTATTCCCTATTACCTGACGCCTGATCACATCCCCTGTTTCCTCATTGGCTGAGTACTACAGGTTCACAAGTTACTCGATGCTCCTCTATACCATATATGTACTTTTTTTTTTCTTCAACCCTTTAATTTATGCTTTTTCCTTTTTTTTTTCTCCTTTCTTATGTTTTGAGAACTTGTGATCTTTGTTTTACTGTTCTCACACTGCTCATCCTGTTTTTCTCAAACTCCTACCTTATTTTGGAACAGTGAGGCCTTCTACGGTCCACTTATCTACTTAGCATTTGTCCTTGTTATGACTACACAACTACCTTTCAATACAGATGGTTAGTTCTCTACTGCAAAAACACACTCTTCTTCAAAAACATGTTAGACTGCAAAAACATAACTTAGTTTCTCACATTTCTGAACTTGAACAGAGTAATTGGCCTGAGATCTTCACTCCCTTCAGCTGGAACTTCTTTTTTTCTTTTTTTTGACAGTGAGGTGACCTTAGAGTTGGAGAATATATCGCTATTAAGATAACCAGGCTGTTGCTAAAATTTTGCCTGAAATGTCTGAAAACTAAGAGGAAAAGATTGTCCTTGTTTTCTTTTTATTCTCTTGAAAATTTGAATGGATATTAAAAATATTCAACATAAGGTCTTTTATCTACCTTATTGCTTTTCCTTCTCTTCTGCCTTATTGGTTTTCCTTATGTTCATAATTTCCTCTTCCAAAGTTTTCTGTTCTGCTCCTTCTCTCACTCTTTTCATCACATCATTTTGTCTTTTACCTGATATTTGGAACATCTTTTCTTCTCACTTCTGCCTGCAAATTTATGATACAATACATTTTCTTTTTGCTCTAAGTTTCTACCTTCTTTATTCTAGAGTTCTAGTCTCCTTTTTGTATTTGAATCACACTCCCTCTCCTAAGCTGATATGTCAGAATTAGATCATCTTTTCTTTTTGCTGAAAGTAACATAAATGCTTCAGATATAGTACTAGTACTCCAATACTAATGAATAATTGTCAAGTGGAAAAATGACTTTTGGATCTACTCAAGAATGAGTTCTGGTATGTGGCATAGCAGATGTAACACTGCTCTCAGTATCCATTTCATCATATGCTGCAGAGTCCAAGATTTAAATTGTAAGCAACTACAATTTAATTTTCCAACACCACATGAGAAATGTCATAAAGCAGATGTTTAATCCATGTGTCCTATTAAACACTGTAAATTAGCCAAACAGAATGTCCTACAAAAAAGGATATGGAGTCAAAGCACCAAGAAGAGCTCCCCCAAGGGAAAGGAAGTTGTTAGGAATGCAATACCACATTCTCAGAGAGTAAGACATGCCCTGTCAAGCTCTAAATATCCAGGGTTTCAATCCTTCATTTCTTGCATAATAAGCTTACGTCTTTCTGCTGATTCCAGTGACAATGTTACCATTGTGAAGACTATCACATTTTTGTGATCGTTTAGATGTTTGTTTTCTAGAGTATATCTAAGTCCTGATAAATCCTGCCTCTGTCTGTCTCTCAGTGGGAGATCTATGATGTCTATGTGGAGGAGCTTCAGAAAATGGAAAAGTCAAAAGAGAAAGAAAAAACAAAAGCTCAGATATCAAAGAAAGAAGAGAAGAAAAAGGGAAGAAATTTAACTTCTCTGGAATCACAGGTACATTTCACAGTACTGGAAGAAGTTTGCTCAGACTGGTGGCGGATGCTTCCATAATGCAAATCAGGTGAAATGCAGCAACTCATGCTGGCTGTGTAGCAAGTTCTCTCAGTTGGCAAGTAATAAAATTAAGAAATGCAAATATTATTCTTTGCTAGGAACTGTATTTCCAAAACAGGATTTCCATTTTCGAGTTGCTGTACTTTTTATGAGAAAGCAAGTATGAAACCATAATCTTGACTTCAAACCTTATTTCCAAGAGGGATTTGTGGCTTTCCTTTTTGTCCATTATCATGTTTGTGTCTCATTTTTGATTAGCATGTGAGGCATAAAAGAAGTGAGGTAAATGATTGAGTCCCAAATAGGATTTTAATCAAAGTTTGTGATTTATTAAGTGAATAGAGGCAAGCAAACAGCGCTGGGTACGCCGGGAGTCTCTGCTCCACCAAGACACACACCTGTTACATCAGGTGGCTGATTTTTATGCTCCTAGACTAATACATATTCATCACTATTCCTAGAAAAGGCAGGGTTATTATAATTAGTTCCCAGAATCCAAACCCTCTCTGGACGCATATGTATCAGTCTCTGGTGGTCTTTCTGGGGGTCTCTTGTGCTGAAGGCTCGTAGTCTTCCTCCCAGGCTTTGTCCTTCGGTCGTCCTTCAACTCCCCCTTTCTCCTTATTTGGTGGATCTCTTTGCTGGTTATCAGAGGCTTGGGCAGCGTCCCATGCAAAAGTCTGCAGTTTCCTAAAAAAAACTCCTTGGTCCTCTTATCTCCCAGACTAGAGTCTCAATGTTCACCCTTCAAACCCTCTACACAAATTGCTGGACCGTTCCCTTGCATGATACAAGAACTATGTACACTAATCACTCTGTTTTTCTTAAATAGAAGGTTATATCTCATGATGCGGCCCTAGCATTGTTCCATACTGACACGAATCAAATGAACACATTTCACAGAAGGAAATAAGTAGAAATACTGACTTTTCAAAGACTTTTCTATGGGATGCAGAGGTATTAGGTATAATTTTTAATCTGAAAGGCAAATAAATTTAGGATTCCCTCAAAATTTTATTAAAGCAGTGTAGTGAAAAACATTTCACTACTTGTTATTATTTTAATGGTAATGCTATACAATTATAATTTATATATTTTATAGTTGCATACATATAAATTGTATATAATACGTAATTCTGGGAGGCTTGACCTGGATGGGATTGATCTTTGATGCATCATTTATTCATTTAGTTGGAAAGTGACAGGAATGTCTGTCTCCAAGTTTTGAAGTGCCGTGTCACATTCATTAATTACACAGCACGGTGCTATCTCAGTCATGGCGATGTGACCATTCCAAGCAGAGGTCAGCTGCCCTGAGTCCTGTGAAGTAGCAGGGTGAATGGCAAGGGCTGCTGGCCTGCAGGAGCCTCCATAAGTTTGGTGTCTCAGAGCAGCAGGTATTTTAACTCCTGCCAGGCTCACAGCTCAGCTGGTGCTGTGGTCTTGCTGTGAGGATGGCATTGACTCCTAATCCAGGCTGCTCTGTCATAAGGATTTGCTTCATGTTCCAAAATGTTTTCAGGGGGTTCAGGAGGTTTCTATTACAGTTTACCAGAGGTTAATCTATATATAATAGTGGGTAGCTCTTTTTCTCCCCAACCTAAATTAAACCTAAATTGCATTTAGAATGAAAACTGAAATAATTAACATAATGATTAGGGGAAAATGCACTGAGAACTGTAACCCAGAAACATGGAATTCATTTCTTAGATTGCCCCTAGAATAGATATAGATATAGATATATCAGTGTAACTAAGGTGTATCTATATAATATGAGCTGGTTTCTGAAACTGGCTTTAGCACTTTCATACTGGATGCTGATACAACTGTAGAGGATTTGGTTGGTTTAGCTTTCCCAGTAGCACTGTGCCATCAAAAGTCTTATAGCTTAAGCAGACCAGAAACATGTTCTGACAGGATTCTGCCTGTGTACAGTGCCATTGAAATTCACAGTCCTTTCTAAGCTAATAAACATTTCACCTGAGTAAGCGTCGGAGAACTAAGCTTGAAGTCAATGATAAAATTATGAGCTTACAGAGTGGACTGCTGAAAGCTGATCATTAAAATGAAGTAAAAATTCTACCAATTAAATCATATTGTAAAAAACAGCTGCATGCTCAACTGACAACAGTGGGAATCTGAAATCCACTTCTCTCCTTTTGCTGCTTTGCCTTTCACTTGTTGCACTTACCAGAGGAATTGCAGGGAATTCAGAAAGTTAATTCACTAAAAAACTGAAAGGGAAAGCCTCTTGATGCAGTCAGTATCCAAAATTGAAACCCACTGTGACCCACTGCTGGGTCAGTTTGAAGTATATGAAAAAACTGCTGAATTTTCCAGACCTTAATTAGAAACATGAAACCTGGAGTAATCCAAAGCAAGAAACAGACTTTAAAAAGGCATTACACTGCCTGAAATGAGGTTGTAACAAGGAGGGTGTTAGTTTCTTTTTGCAGGTGACAAGTTATAGGACTCAGGTGACAAGTGATAGGACATGAGTAAGCAGTCTTAAGTTTAGAGGATTAAGTTTAGTTGAGGTTTAGATTGGACAAGAAGAATTTTGTCACAGAGAGGGTGTTCAAGCACTGAGACGGGTTTTTAAGGTGTGGACATGGCACTAAGGGACATGGTTTAGTGATGGGACGCAGAGTCAGGTTGATGGTTGGACTTTATTTGATTTTGAAGGAAAAGGCAATGATGATCTTTTCCAACCTAGATGATTCTATGGAAATTAAAGATTGATGGCATAAGAATTCCTTCTGGTGTCAAGTTAGCAAATGTAAAAGTGGGTTTTGTGGAGCTTCCAACTCACAGGTTATATAGTTTGGGCTACACTTAATGATTGGAACAGAGCTTTTCCAACTAAAGACTTTCTGAGGACAACTTGCCTTTGATCGTTGCTGAAGAGGAGGTATGGAACATCAAGCAGATGTGGCTGATCTGTACAAAGGCTAAAATCAAGGATCCCAGGACTAGGAGAAGTAATTGATTTCTACCATTGTTTCTGTAAGGCTAGCAACTGAATAGGTAAAGACTGTGATAACTACTGAAAAAGCACTGGATTCAGCCCAAAGGGAAGAAGAAGAAAAAACTGAGTGAATATTACTGAAGCTGGATCTCTGATGGAAGCTTTTGCTATGATAAGAGACCATGAAAGAGAAGATCCAAAAACTTGAGCTGCAGCTGGAGATGACAGTAAGGGTCAGGTGAGAAGTTGAAAACATAATGAATTAAAAGAATATTGAGGCCTGGAAAGCAGACGACTGGGTGAGGAAGAATCACAGAATCACAGAATAGTTTAGGTTGGAAGAGACCTCCAAGATCACCGAGTCCAACCTCTGACCTAACGCTAACAAATCTTCCACTAAACCATATCCCTAAGCTCTACATCTAAACGTCTTTTAAAGACCTCCAGGGATGGTGACTCAACCACTTCCCTGGGCAGCCTATTCCACTGACTAACAACCCGTTCAGTAAAGAAGTTCTTCCTAATATCCAACCTAAACCTCCCCTGGCGCAACTTTAGCCCATTCCCCCTCGTCCTGTCACCAGGCACGTGGGAGAATAGACCAACCGCCACCTCGCTACAGCCTCCCTTCAGGTACCTGTAGAGTGCGATAAGGTCGTCCCTGAGCCTCCTCTTCTCCAGGCTAAACAGTCCCAGCTCCCTCAGCCGCTCCTCGTAAGACTTGTTCTCCAGACCCTTCACCAGCTTCGTAGCCCTTCTCTGGACTCGCTCGAGCACCTCCATGTCCTTCTTGTAGCGAGGGGCCCAAAACTGAACACAGTACTCGAGGTGCGGCCTCACCAGAGCCGAGTACAGGGGGACAATCACTTCCCTGGACCTGCTGGCCACGCTGTTTCTTATGCAAGCCAGGATGCTGCTGGCCTTCTTGGCCGCCTGAGCACACTGCTGGCTCATATTCAGCCGACTGTCAACCAATACTCCCAGGTCCTTCTCTGCCAGGCAGCTTTCTAACCACACATCTCCCAGCCTGTAGAGCTGTTTGGGGTTGTTGTGCCCCAGGTGCAGGACCCGGCACTTGGCCTTGTTGAACTTCATACCGTTGGCCTTGGCCCATCGGTCCAGCCTATCCAGATCCTCCTGCAAAGCCTTCCTACCCTTGAGCAGATCGACACACGCACCTAACTTGGTGTCGTCTGCAAACTTGCTGAGGGCGCACTCGATCCCCTCGTCCAGATCATCGATGAAGATATTAAAGAGGACTGGTCCCAGTACCGAGCCCTGGGGGACTCCACTAGTGACCGGCCTCCAACTGGATTTGACTCCATTCACCACAATCCTCTGGGCCCGGCCATCCAGCCAGCTCTTAACCCAACCAAGTATACGCCAGTCCAAGCCATGAGCAGCCAGATTCTTGAGTAGAATGCTGTGGGGAACGGTGTCAAATGCCTTACTGAAATCAAGGTAGACCACGTCCACAGCCTTTCCCTCATCCACTAAGTGTGTCACCTTGTCATAGAAGGAGATCAGGTTCGTCAAGCAGGACCTGCCTTTCATAAACCCATGCTGACTGGGCCTGATTGCCTGCTTGCCCTGCAACTGCTGCATGATGACACCCAAGATAATCTGCTCCATGAGCTTCCCTGGCACTGCTGTTAAACTAACAGGCCTATAGTTCCCCGGGTCTACCCTCCGGCCCTTCTTGTAGATGGGCGTCACGTTTGCTAGCCGCCAGTCAAGTGGGACCTCCCCCGGTAGCCAGGACTGCCGATAAATGATGGAAAGCGGCTTGGCCAGCTCCTCCGCCAGTTCTCTCAGTACCCTCGGGTGGATCCCATCTGGCCCCATCGACTTGTGCACATCCAAATGCTGTAGCAGGTCGCCAACCATTTCCTCGTGGATTGTGGGGGCCACATTCTGCTCCCCATCCCCTTCCACCAGCTCAGGGTACTGGGCGTCCAGAGAACAACTGGTTTTGCTGTTAAAGACTGAGGCAAAGAAGGCGTTAAACACCTCAGCTTTTTCCTCATCTCTGGTTACTAACTTTCCCCCTGCATCCAGTAAAGGGTGGAGATTCTCCTTAGTCCTCCTTTTTGTACTGATATATTTATAAAAACATTTTTTGTTGTCCTTAACAGCAGTGGCCAGATTGAGCTCCAGATGAGCTTTGGCCTTTCTGATTTTGTCCCTGCACCGCCTCGCAGCATCCTTGTAGTCCCCCTGAGTGGCCCGCCCTCTTTTCCAAAGATTGTAAACCCTCTTTTTTCTCCTAAGCTCGAGCCACAGCTCTCTGTTCAGCCAGGCCGGTCTTCTTCCACGCCGGCTCGTCTTTGGGCACGTGGGGACAGACCGCTCCTGAGCCATTAAGATTTCTTTCTTGAACAGTGTCCAGCCCTCCTGAGCTCCTCTGTCCTTCAGTACCGCCTCCCAAGGGACTCTGCCAACCAGTGTCTTGAACAGCTCAAAGTCAGCCCTCTGGAAGTCCAAGACAGCGGTCTTACTGATCCCCTTCCTGACTTCGCCGAGTATCGAGAACTCTACCATTTTGTGGTCACTCTGCCCAAGACAGCCCCCGACCAGCACGTCTCCCACCAGTCCTTCTCTGTTAGTGAACAGAAGGTCTAGCGGGGCACCTCCCCTGGTAGGCTCGCCAACCAGCTGAGTCAGGAAGTTATCTTCCACGCTCTCCAGAAACCTCCTGGACTGCTTTCTCTGGGCTGTGTTGTGTTTCCAGGATATGTCTGGGAAGTTAAAGTCCCCCACAAGAACAAGCGCTGACGATTTCGCAACTTCCGCCAGCTGCCTGTAGAACTCCTCATCCGTCCCCTCATCCTGGTTTGGCGGTCTATAACAGACCCCCACCAGGATGCTTCCCTTGTTGGCCTTTCCGCTGATCCTAACCCATAGCGACTCCACCTTGTCATTCCCAGCCTCAAGTTCGACGACGTCAAAACACTCTCTAATATAGAGAGCCACTCCACCACCCCTTCTGTGCTGCCTGTCCCTTCTGAAGAGCCTATAGCCAGACATTGCAGCACTCCAGTCATGAGAGTGGTCCTACCACGTTTCCGTGATGGCAACCAAGTCATAGCCTGTGTGCTGCGCAATGGCTTCCAGCTCCTCCTGCTTGTTGCCCATGCTGCGTGCATTAGTGTAAATGCACTTCAGCTGGGCCTTAGCCTTCTCCCCCAGCCTTGCCACTGTTCCCCCTGGCACACCTCCAACAGGCTTTGTTTCATCCTCGCCCCCCTTCTTACCTAGTTTAAAGCCTTCTCAATGAGCCCTGCCAGGATCCGTTTTCCCCTTGGGGACAGTTGGGACCCATCTGCAGCCATCAGGCCAGGTGCCGAGTAGAGCGCCCCGTGGTCAAAGAACCCAAAACTTCTGTGTTGGCACCAGCCTCTGAGCCACGTGTTTATCAGGTGGGCTTTTCGTGTCCTCTCTGAACCATTCCCTGCCACTGTAGGAATGGACGAAAACACCACCTGTACTCCCGCTCCGTCCACTAACCGTCCCAGCCCCCTAAAGTCCTGTTTGATAGCCTTCAGGCTTCTCTCATCAGTGGTATCACTGCCAGCCTGGACTATCAGTAGCGGGTAGTAATCAGAGGGGCGAACCAGGTTGGGAAGCTTTCTGGCAACATCCCTGACCCCAGCCCCAGGGAGGCAGCAGACTTCCCTACGGGTAGGGTCAGGCCGACAGATAGGGCCCTCCGTTCCTCTGAGAAGGGAGTCGCCCACCATGATCACCCTTCTCTCCTTCTTGGTGGGAGCAGTCTTGAGGTATGGAGCAGACTTCCTCGCCCTGGGCTTCCTGGTTAACTTTTCTGCCACACCCTCATCCACCGCTCTCTCGAGCTCCAGGGCCTCAAACCTGTTGCGTAAGGGCACCTGAGAAGGTGGGGCAGGCAGTGGGGGGAGTTTCCTGCAACTCCGAGCAGGGACCTGTCTCCACTCCTCCTCAACTCCTAGGTCCCCTCTCTCTGCCCGACAGCGACAGGGCAGGGGGTCTACCCCCATCTGGGGAGTCTCACCCCGGTGCCTCTCCTTCAGGCCTTGCAGGGAGTTGCTCCACCAGTCTATCTCCCGCTCACACTCCCTGATGGCCCTCAACATCTCCACCTCCTCCTTGAGCTCTGCCACTAGGCGGACCAGGTCATCCACCTGCTCGCACCTCACACACACAGTATCTCCGCCTCCCTCGGATGGCAGCAGCAGGCTCTGGCACTCCCTGCATCCAGAGACCTGCACTGCCGCATTTCTGAGCGGGCACTCCATCTGGGTGGCTACAGACTTTCTAGCGCGAGCTCTCTGCCTAGCGAGGACCATAGTGGCCTAGCTAGTGGTTGAAAGCCGTCGGAAAGCCGTCGGCTGAGGTGTTCTTAGGGTGGGGGATCGCTTGGCCCTCCCTGCTCGCCCTGCCTGCGCGAACTGCCGCGCCCCGCCTTACTGACGCGCCGCGCTCCTGGTCACTCGCGCTCCCCAGGGGCTGCTTTTGAACGGCTGGGGAGGAGGCGCTGCTGGCTCCGCCTATGCCTCGTCAGCATCCCTCACGAGGGCTGCTGGGTTGTGGCGGCTCCCTTGGCTGCCTCGAGTGGTCTCGATGCCGGGAAAATAGCCCTGCTTGTCCCGATCCCCTGCTCCGCTGCAGAACGCGTCTGCCCCAGAGCCGATCGCCTTGGCAAGTCAACATGATCCATGAAGAAGAATGTGGCCAAAGACAGAGTCCAGGGAAGTGATTGTCCCCCTGTACTCAGCTCTGGTGAGGCCACACCTCGAGAGTACTGCGTTCAGTTTTGGGCCCCTCACTACAAGAAGGACATGGAGGTGCTTGAGCGAGTTCAGAGAAGGGCTACAAAGCTGGTGAAGGGTCTGGAGAACAAGTCTTACGAGGAGCGGCTGAGGGAGCTGGGACTGTTTAGCCTGGAGAAGAGGAGGCTCAGCGGTGACCTTATTGCACTCTACAGGTACCTTAAAGGA
The DNA here is from genome assembly GCF_011077185.1 of Oxyura jamaicensis. Lineage (NCBI taxonomy): Eukaryota > Metazoa > Chordata > Aves > Anseriformes > Anatidae > Oxyura > Oxyura jamaicensis. Next base: position 14,346 of record NW_023307893.1, read on the forward strand.
GGCTGTAGCGAGGTGGGGGTTGGTCTATTCTCCCACGTGCCTGGTGACAGGACGAGGGGGAATGGGCTAAAGTTGCGCCAGGGGAGGTTTAGGTTAGATATTAGGAAGAACTTCTTTACTGAACGGGTTGTTAGTCAGTGGAATAGGCTGCCCAGGGAAGTGGTTGAGTCACCATCCCTGGAGGTCTTTAAAAGACGTTTAGATGTAGAGCTTAGGGATATGGTTTAGTGGAGGACTTGTTAGCGTTAGGTCAGAGGTTGGACTCGGTGATCTTGGAGGTCTCTTCCAACCTAAACTATTCTGTGATTCTGTGATTCTCTCTTTGCTCAGCCACCTCCTCAAAGGCCACATCTGGCTCAGGGAATGGCTTGAGGTCACTCCTTGCTCTGGGCTGCTGCTTTCTTTTTCATCCTTTGTCTGCTTTTAGACCATCAGGTTTTTGGTGTAAGGACTCGGTACTTGTTCAAGTGCATTTACAAGACTCAGGTGCTGTTTTGGGGTTGGGACATAAGGACTGAAACAGTTTTTATACTAACAGTTGGGGTTGTACAGAGGCTGTGAGGATGGCAGAGGCTCTTTCAAAGCTTATCTGGTACTACACCGTGTTGATGTATTTCAGGTTTATTCAACAAGACCTATTCTTTGATTTTTGGTGTTAGATTTTAAATATTTTGAGGATGCCTCCGATGAATACAGGGACTAGCGAGGAACCCTCCTCCTGCTCTGGAAGTTCCAGTATGACAAAACCAAGAGACTTGCAATTACTGCCATCTCCTGCTAAGTTTCTTTAGCGCAAACCTGCTCTCAGCTGTTTTGCAGAGGAGTGCAATTAATTATCATGCCACTTTACAAGGCAGTGCTGGTTTCTGTGGGAACACTTTTTTGACTAATTGCAGTCAGCTACTTTCACAACACCTAAACATGCCAGGTGCTTCTGGATGGGAAGCACCTTGTGTGAGGCTGAATATGCCAGGCTTGGGATATTCAGCAAAAGGTGAAGGTACAGCAGGCTTGGGACATTGCTAGACAAAGTGAGTACAGTTAACAGATAAGAGTCCCTTCTTGGGAAAGCTGGGATAGACATATCGTGTCTTTGGATATGCCAGGCAGTGGAAGCAGGGGCAAGTGGCCTGGGTTGCCATCTGGATGTGCAGGGATAGGATCAGGAAAGCTAAGGCACAGATGGAATTGAACTTAGCAAGGGATTCAAAGAATAACAAGAAGGGATTCTGTAAGTACGTTGGTCAGGAAAGGCCAAGGAGAAAGTACCTCCCTCTGGATGAGAGGGGAGACATGGAGAAGGCTGAGGTACTTGACAAGTTTTTTGCCTCAGTCTTCACTGCCAGTCACGCTTCCAATTTCTCTCAAGTTTCTGAACCTCTAGGCGAGGGTTGGGGAAGCAAAGTTCCTCCCACTGTAAGCAAAGAGCACATTCAAGATCACCCGATGCAACTGAGCAGGTACAAGTTTATAGTGATACGCAAAAACACTCCACAACTCACAATGAAGTAAGTTATGTAAGAAAAATCTCAAATAATTTTTTTCAGACAGGATCTTCTGTGAAGCTATTTTATTCACAATTGCAATGTCAGGTGTCCTGCCAATTAGGAGCGCATTTTATTAAACAAATCATAACATTTTATTCCCTATTACCCGACACCTGATCACCTCCCCTGTTTCCTCATTGGCTGAGTACTACAGGTTCACAAGCTACTCGACGCTCCTCTATACCATATATGTACTTTTTTTTTCTTCAACCCTTTAATTTATGCTTTTTCCTTTTTTTTTTTCTCCTTTCTTATGTTTTGAGAACTTGTGATCTTTGTTTTACTGTTCTCACACTGCTCATCCTGTTTTTCTCAGTCTTCTACCTTATTTTGGAACAGTGAGGCCTTCTACTGTACACCTATCTATCCCATTTCTCCTTGTTATGACTACACAACTACCTTGGAATACAGAAAATTAGTTCTCTACTGCAAAAACACAACTTAGTTTCTCACAGTTATAAAGTGGGTATGCCTTTATTTTGGCGCCGGGAGCGTAAGGGATAATTCCTCAAAGTTATGCTCACACTTAACAATGTGTGCCCTAGCTATATACAGTGTACATTTACATATGCATGAATTTTGTAATATGCTTATACATATGCATAACCTATGCCCATCTCGCATTATAGTTAGTTCCAAGAACTAATCTACATGTGGTCCTCTCATCTGCACCTGCATGCTGCTCTCTGGTGGTCGTCTCAGGTGGTCTCTTGAGATGAAGTAAGGCTCTTCCTTCTTCTTCCTCATATCTGAACCTTTTACCTTTTCTTCTGGCGCTTGCACTTTGGGTCCTTGGCTCTTGTCCAAACCACAGGAGCGGTTTCAGATGGTTCTTGAGACAGGTTCTCTATCTTCATTAGGAGTTACCCTTTGTGAGGGGCCCCAAAACGTCTTGCTCCAATTAATTTGTACAATAGTTAGCAACAACATGTGCTAGTTCAATACAGCAATCTAGGTATTCATTAATCAGCATTCCCATCTACTATGATTCCCTTATCTCCCTTTCAATAGGACCCAATGAGATGCATCCCAGGGTCCTGAGGAAACTGGCTGATGTAGTTGCTAAGCCGCTCTCCATCATATTTGAAAAGTTGTGGCAGTCAGGTGAAATCCCCAGTGACTGGAAAAGGGGAAACATCACTCCCATTTTTAAAAAGGGTAGAAAGGAGGACCTAGGGAACTACAGACCAGTGAGCCTCACCTCTGTGCCTGGAAGATCATGGAAAAGATCCTCCTGGAAGCAATGTCAAGTCATGTGCAGGACAAGGAAGTGATTCAAGACAGCCAGCACAGCTTGTTTATTTCTGGTCAGTCCAAAAACTGTCACTGCTTTAAAGTACCACTTTAAAATCAACTTTTTTTTCTCTATGAGGTGTTATTATCATGGTAATTACCATGAAAAATACTTATCAACAACCTGGATGAGTCCTTTACTTTTTAACATACTTGATTCTCCCCAGAACTGGTTTGATCATGCACGTAAATGTGAGGCTTACATAGCCCCTGCCTTATGCTCCTCTGCAGCCAAGCCTCTTCTGACTTGTTAGTGGGTGTGATAAATGATTAAGTCCCAAATAGGATTTTTGTGATTTATTAAG
>NW_023307894.1:0-9915 GCF_011077185.1 Oxyura jamaicensis
GCGCGGCGGCGGCGGTGCGATGGGCAGCCCGGCGGCGGGCTGGGCCGCGGCCCCCGCCAAGCGCGCGCGGCGCCAAGGCTCGGCTGAGGGGCCCGGCGGCCCCGCTGCCGACGGCGACCCGCGGCTGTGGGACACGGAGCGGCTCTGCCAGCACCTCTCGCGCAGCGGCTTGGGCGAGCCCAGCCTGCTGCGCCGCTTCCGAGGTAACGGCGGCGGGGCCGGGAGTGGGGGAAGGGGGCGGCGGCTCTCCCCCCACCGCTCACCGCGTGCTTGTCCCCGCAGAGAGCGGCGTCACCGGGGCCATGCTGCTGGACCTGCCCGCCTGCGCTCTGGAGGTTACGCGCGTCTGGTGAGAGGGGCGCGGGGCGGGCGGGTTGGGCGCGGCCGCGAGAAGCCCGACGCCCCCGGCAAAGCTCCGTGGGGGTTCCCGGAGAAGCCCGTTAAGCCTGAGCAGGACGCGCGCCGCGAGCGCCGGGCGTTTCCCGAGGGTTTGCCTCTCGGGAGCGAGCGATCGCTGCGCTGAGCCCAGGTGCGGCGCTGGCGCGGGGCTCCGAGGGGGCACCGGGGTGCCGGGGCGGCCTCCGTCCCGCAGGCAGAGCCTGGGCGCTCAGATTCCAACCTCGCAAGAGTTGCTTGGGCTTTAATCTTTGTTGCGGTCGCTACGATAGGATGGGCTGTTATGCAAAAAGAGACCGTGGTGTGCCCCCACGGAGCAGTGGCCTGCGGGGGGAGCCTTGCTTTCGGCGCGGAGCCCGGGGCAGCAGGGCGCCGGCTTCAGCACCACCGGCATTGCCCTCAGCAGTGAGGGGAGCGGCAGCTCCTGCGAACCTGGTCGTTGTTCAGGTGGTAGATGTGCTTTCTTGCTCTCCAGAAACAGAAGGGAAATAAAGATCCTACGTGTCTGAGGGGCATAGCTGCGCCCTGGGGTCTTCCTCCTCCACATGTCTCCAAATCCTCTGCTCCTCTCACGTTATTTTCTATTGTTGTGGTTAGCGGTACCAAGGCAGTTCCCTGTGTGGTTATTTGGCAGGTGTGCACAAGTGCAGAGCTGTGCTTGTGTGTGGAGGATTTTGAGCACGTTGGTGTATGGGTTGGCTGCTTGGAGGTAAGATTCCTGGAGCTAACAGTGTGCTGAGGATGACAGGCCCCGTCTCTACGGTGTCTAGAGATTTGGCTGGCGAAGAGTGCTGTCAGCTTGAGAAGGGTGCGTTCGGAGAGTGAGAGTCTGGGTGTGTCCGCTGGCGGGGAAAGGAGAGCCAGTGTGGCTCAAGGTGACAAGGCAGAAGGGTCGAGCTTTGGAGGAGGTAAGATGTTGGCAGAAGTCAATGTTAAGATGGTTTTGGTTTTTGTTAGAATGGTTTTAAGTGTGCAGGTAGGAATGGTGTGGAATCACAAGGAAGGTGGCTAAAGGTTTTTTTAGCTTCTGTTGCCAAAGGCATTTGTGTAGCTGAAAGAACAAGCAGAGAGTGGTTTCTCTTTATACACCACCAGAAGGCTGGTTGCTTTTAGTGCCTTGGTGCCTGTTTGAGCATCAGGTGCCCATGCTGGGTGCTTGTACGTACAGGACAGACAGAGGCTGCTTCGAGGGTTCTCGGAAGCGTGTAGGTCAAGTCCTGTTGGTGCAGTGTGTACCCAGGCGTGACATTGTGGAGCCAAACTGCCATGAATAGCTCCCAGTCGGTACAGAAACTGGATGGGCGTATGAAATGATGTGTTGGCAAGTTTTGTACTGTAAGGTGTTTACTTCCGTGCAGCCTGACATCCTGATTCTGTTGAGTTGAAAATATTGGCAACTGGATGAGAAATTGCTAGAGCTGTTTGCTTTGCTTTGTGTGTGTGTGTGTGTGTGTGTGTGTGTGTGTGTGTGTGTGTATATATATAAAACTTCTGCTTGGCTTTGCAATGAAGAGTGATCTTTCTTGTGCTTTTTTCTATTGCATGCCATGTCCTCCAATAACTTTAATAATTTCTCTGTGTCAGACCAGTAATGACTGCACACTTATAGTATAGTTCCCTGTCATTCTCAGACATACAGAGAGGAGCAGTTGGGAAAGCAGGGGCCTAGAGGCTGAGCTATGAGTTGTCTATGCATTCTCCTGCTCCTAGAAGTGGATGTTCTGTGCAGAATGAGGTGTGGTGCACATTGAATATAGGTGGTGAGTGAGGCTGCCTGGTTGACATCTCTGGAATAGTTCCATTCCTAATGGGTGCAGGAGAGGGGCTGCGGGTTTTTTTCTTCCTTGTCTGTGGTGCAAGAGAGGGCATGGGTGAAGCAGGAAAGGGTGGAGGGGAATGGATGGGGAAATGGCAGTCTTCACCCTTTCAAAGACAGTTGCTTTAAGGTCAGTTTGAAGAACTACATCAGCCACACCCTGAGAAAACTGTATTAAAATATGATTTGTTTGTAATCTTCTGGTTGAGGCAGTCCTATCGTGTAGGCACAATGTAAACAACTCCTTGCGGTTGTTCCTTCTCTGAAGATCACTAAAGAGCTCTTTGTGGTTTTATGCTCACCGTGACCATACTGGCAATATGCTTTGTCTTTGGGAGACCAAGCCCCAAAGTGGGGTCAGCGTTCCTGGAGGCAGGAGCCAGCGACTGGTAGGTAGGTCAGGCATGGACTTCCCTGCCTCTGTAGCATCCATCTGCAGCACTGGTCTGGCCAGGGGCACCTCCATCAGATGTGTCCTACAGTGTAGAGTGCTGTGTTAGCAATGTGTAATACAGCCCTGCTAGAGGTGAGTTTCTGGAGGGGAAAAAAAAAAAAAAAGCACATCTGGCTATGCTCTTTGTGGACAACGTTTGCACAGGTAGTTGTATAACAAACTACAGTGTAAATAGCACCGCTATGTCCTTTGCTCTTTCTGTAGCTGTAGTCACTTCTCAAGTAGTAGTGGGTAGATGCCCATGTGCCATCCCCCATACGTACTTGATAATTTTCCAGTGAACATTCTCCTCGCTCCTGAATTTCTGTGGTATTTAAAAGTACAGTCAGGTGCTTCCAACCAACAGCCTGTGCCACGTACTCAGCGCTGGGAGGAGCAGTGCTGTCTGTCCCTTGCTTAATGCTTGGTACTGCTATGCATTGCCTCACCTTCCCGTAAATGTAACTAAGTTCATGTACTTTGTGTGACCCAAAATGTCCTGTTGAGCAGGTGTTATCTGATGGCATGGCTGTATGATGGTGTCAGTGTACCTCGTGCTGCATTATGGCTCTTTCAAAAACATGATTATGACATTTGATCAGCGTTACTAGCATGCTTTTAAGTGATATCCCCTAAAGACCCCTTTAGCTGTAATTAGTAAAGTAAGGGGATCATCTTTTTACATCAGGTTTGGTGTTACTTTTAAAAATCTGAACTGTCCTGAACTGTTTTTGAGGGTGGTGCTTAGTTACCACCCCAAGTGTTCATCCTGTCCAAGTTAGCCAGACACGTAGTTGCAAAGGTTATGTGTTTCTTACAGACAGCAGTTGAATGTCCTTGGTCCTGTTTTCTGGACAGACCTCAAAGAGCTGTTGCAATTGTGTTTCCTGGGAGCATGAAGACAGATATGTGCAAGCTTCAGTTTTGGTGGCTGCAGAAGAGTTCCTCTGCTCTTCCACCATGCCCAAGTTCTTTATCTTATCGTAGCGGAGAAGTACAGGCATATGCAGGTGGTCCTCCTCTTGTTTTCAATTTTAGCTGTTTTCTTTTGCCCTGTAAATAGTGGTCTCGTTCAGGAACTCCCTTGTAATTATCTGAGAGTTTGTGACCATTCCTACAGGTTGAGCTGCTCGAGGTGTGAAGTAACATGCTGGTCTGAGCATCACTGCCAGTGCTTTTTATCTTGCTCGCGAGCAGAGGCAACTAAAGGCTTGCAAGTGACAGCAGCACAGGCTGCAGCCAGGAACTCCTCTGCTGGGGACAGGGATACAAACTGGTTAAAACAAACAAACAAAAAAACTCACCAGGAGCTCACGCATCATATGCATTTAATATTTTTATGGGCTGTGAATTATTAAATGATTGAGATGAAAATATTCAGTGCATCTGGCTGTATTTGTTTTTGTTAATAGTTGACATTTTATGGTATTAATTTCTGTTAAACTGTAAATTCAAAGACTGATGTAAAGCTGGACTCAGAATGGTTAATTGCTGAAGAGTGCAAAAGGTAACAAACTGTTTTCTAGTGGTAAAGTGTTTGCTGTTGTACTGAGGCTGAAACCAGTTTGCTCAAGGACAAAACTTGCAGATAGAGTTAACAAAAGTGGGTGTAATGAAGTGTATTATCTCTTCCTCAGGACTTGTCTTGCCTATGTTCTAAGTCTTCTGACTACAGAAGAGTGCTGTATTGAAGGTTTATGCATATATCATGAAGGAGACCTTTAATGGTTTATTAAAAATGACAGCAAAATATCTTTATGAACTATAAGAATTGGTTCTTAGCAAAATTGCATCTTTTATGCTTCAGTGGTTCAGTACACTTATACTGCTTTACAGACAACTTCTGTGGTATTTATTCTCTTCCTTGTCTATTTGACTTCAGAAGGATAAGTGCTTTCAATATTTTTATGAAAAAACAAACAACAACAACAACAACAACAACAAAAAAAACACACAAAAAAAACACAAAAATATGTGTTTCCATAAGAGTTAATGCACATGAGAGTAATATGAACTCAGACAGGTAATTCCATATATATTGTCAAGGAAAATACCTAGCAAACTTTGCTCTCAAATAATCTGTTACTATTTTATTTCTAGCCTCCCAGCTGAGAGATTGAAGGTGCTTGCCTGCCTGAACAAACTGAGACAGGCAGTGGACGTAATGAAGGTAACAGTGATGCTGCCTGGGGGACTCTGCTTCCAGCGCCCTGCTGGCACTTGCAGCAATCTGTCTGTGTCTTTCTGCTTCCCCTCCTGTTGGCTCTGTCCTGCCAGCCAGCACTGCAGTGGTGCTTTTCCTTTGCAGAGTGACACGCTCCAAGTCCTTCTTCTTGATAGTCAATGTTCTTTCAAAAACCATGTTAACAAGAAAGATTGTTAAAATCAGCAGTTAGGAGCTTGGTGTGGGCACCTGGTGGTTGTGAGAGATTGGATGGGCAAATGAGCTGCTGTTTGAAATGTGAGAAGCTCTCCTTTCACGTCTTCTGTCTTGTGGAGTGTCCCCTTCTTGGTTTTTGTTAGTTTAGCTTCAGGTCTGTGTTAACAGACTTCTTTCTGCTTCCACTGCTTGTGGTGTCTGACAGTTTCTCACAGTGGTGTGTGTTATTTTAACCCAGGCAAGGCCAGCCCATCAGCATGCATCGCTCTGTTTATGCATCTGACTACAGCACTGCCAGTTTGGCAACAGGAGTAGAGAGAACACAGAAAAAAACTTATTTGCCCCAGTATTTTACTGAGATAAGTGTATCATGAAATGGCTTTATGTTCTCTTCTGATGCAAGGGTTAAATCTATGTGTTTGTTATTGTAGAAGTCATTGAGTCATTGTTCAGATAATGCTAACCTAGAGGTAATCAGGGAGTACTTCAGATTTCATTTCTTTTTTTTTTTTTTTATGAAAAAGAGTAGAATCATAATTTCCACCCTGCAAAATCTCAATTGGCGTAAAAAAAAAAAAAAAAAAAAAAAAAAAAAAAAAAAAAAAGGCAGTGTCAAACCAGACACTTCTTATTGGGTATTGAGAGCAGCCCGGAGGAGAAGGACTTGGTGTTGGTTGACGACAAGCTCAACACAAGCTGGCAATGTGAGTTTTCAACCCTGCATGCCATCTGTATCCTGGGCTGCATCAAAAGCAGTGTGGCCAGCAGGGTGTAGGGAGCGGATTCTCACACTCTGCTCTGCTCTTGTGAGACCCCACCTGGAGCCCTGTGTTCAGCTCTGGGGTCCCCAGCACAAGAAGGGCATGGACCTGTTGAAGTGAGCCTAATGGAGGGCCATGAGAATGATCAGAGGGTTGGAGCACCTCTTCTATGAAGTCTGAGAGAGCTGGGGCTGTTCTGCCTGGAGAAGAGAAAGGTCTGGGGAGACGTTATAGCAGCCCTACAGTACCTAATGGGGCTAAAGGAAAGCTGGTGAGGGATTCTTTGTCAGGGAATGTAGTGGTAGGACCAGGGGTAATGGCTTTAAACTAAAAGTGTGCAGGCTTAGAATAGATGTAAGGAAGAAATTCTTCACTCAGAGACTGGTGAGGCACTGGCACAGGTTGCCCAGAGAAGCTCTGGATGCCCCATCCCTTGGCGTGTTCAAGGCTATGCTGGATGGGGCTTTGGGCAGCCTGGTCTGGTGGGAGGTGTCCCTGCCCCTGGCAGGGGCTTAGAACTGGGTGATCTTTAAGGTCCCTTCCAACCCAAACCATTCTATGATCCCAGACATGTATTGCAGTACCTTCCTTTAAGTGGAATAGCAGGTGTAGCTAGACAGTGGTTTTCCCAAGTGTTAAATATTTGAATTAAACAAATGCAAGTAACACTTTCAGACATTTTTGTCTGGAATTCCCTCGGCACCTGAAATGCACAGCTTTGTCTTTTCTGATGTCATGCCTAAGTAGCTCTCCAGGATAAATCTTGATATAGGATAGACGGGATATGCCTATTTTAAAGGTGAAATCAAGTAATCACCATTACCATCTCTCCCACCAAATACCTGACCCTACTAGATACCGTTTACTTTTGTACCTGTTTATTTTTAAAGTCATATTTTAAACGTTCATTGCATTGTTGTTCGGCTTTTGTAGGTTTTTAATGATCCAGTTCATGGGCATATTGAAATGCACCCTCTTCTTGTTCGCATCATTGACACACCTCAGTTTCAGCGCCTGCGATACATTAAGCAGCTGGGTGGCACTTACTTTGTTTTTCCAGGAGCCTCTCACAACCGCTTTGAACACTCTTTAGGGTAAGGTAACATAGTCTTGTATGCATGTCTCTTGTATTTGTATTTCCCTGAGATTGGCTCCACTGGTGTAGAGTACCAGCCAAGGTACATTACTTACCTTTGAGGGTTTATGAAGACTGTTGTGGTGGCATATTCTGTCACATGGATCTTTCTGTTTATCCTTCGTGATTATAGGCTGTTCTCTTGGACTTCATTTACTAAAGAGAGATAAAGAAACTCCCAATATGGATCAATGCTTTCCACCTTTCTTTTCCTTCTGGTAATGCTAATTAGAGGCTGTGAGTTCTGTATGTTCTCCCCAGCTGAAAATTGAGTTTAAAAGCATAAGCCTGGGAAGAGTACTGAGGCTGCTATAAATTACCTGTCAGATCCTCTTAGATTTCCCAGAACAGTTAAAACGGGCTTTAGTTGTAATGTTTGCATTTGTAGTTAAGTGTACTTTGTGCAATCGATGCCAAATTGTCAGGCTAGCAGTAATATAAGTTAAAGAGAAACAGGTCACAGGCATGAGGATTTCCAGGGTGTTGCTAAATCATTCACACTCCACAAAAATGCCAATTAATGAAAAGTTTAAGCTTGTTTTGAAGGTATATCCCAAGGTGCAAAGAAATTAAACTTAATCAATGTTTTTGTTCAGGTGATCTGGCCAGCCTAAACTTGCATTTGTAGTACTGAAGTCTGGCCACTGCCCCCCATGATGCTAACCAGATGTAAATTACTATTGCAAAAGGATCACATCAGTAAGGCGGAATTGAATTGACTTTATCTGATGAATCTGAAGAGAAAAAACACAAGGAGTATTAACAAACCAGAAACCTGAAAACTCCAGTTGTAGCAACAACCTTTTCTTTCAAACAGTTCAATTAATCCATGTAGATAAACTTAGGACAGTTATTCTCAACTTTATATATGGTTTTGAAGATTTCTATAGGGTTAAAATAGAAGAGAGGGGGCTTTTTGTACTTACTGGCACAGTAAGAACAAAAATAAAAAAACAGCAAAATTTTGTCTAATAAAAGATAGAATACAACAGCACAGTTGGAAGTGACCTTCAAAGATCATCTAGTCCAACCGTCTGACCTCTTCAGGGCTACCCAAATTTAAAGCACAGTAACAACTGCATTGCCCAAATGCCTCTTGAACACTGACAGATGTGGGGCATTAACCACCTTGCTAGAAAGCTTCTTCCAACCTTTGGCCACCCTTACAGTCCAGAATATTTTCCCGAAGCCTGGTCTGACCCTCCCCTGGCACAGCTTTATGCCCTTCCCGCACATCCTGCCATCGGTCCCCAGGGGGCAGAGACCGGCACCTCCTCAGGAAGCTGCAGAGAGCGGCGAGGTCGCCTCTTGGCCTTCTTTCCTCCAGACTGAACCACCCAGGTGCCCTCAGCCTCCCCTCACAGGACAGGCCTTCCAGCCCCTTTTCCAACTTTGTTGCCCTCCTCTGGACGCTTTCAAGGACCTTAACATCTTTTTCATACCGTGGGGCCCAGAATTCCAGGGGAGGCCCCACCAACAGAAAATAGAGGGACAATCACTTCATTTGACTGGCTGGCTGTGCTGTGTTTAATGCACCCCAAAATTCATTTTCTCCCCCTTGGCTGCCAGGGCTCGCTGCTGGCTCGTGCTGAGCTGCTATCCCCAGCACAACCAGGCCCCATCCTACTGATCTGCTCTCTAGGCACGCGTCTCCCAGGTTGTGCCCGTGTCTGGCACTGCTCCATCCCAGGGGCAGCACCCGGCCTTTCCTTTTGTTGACTGCCCAATGCTCCAATCTATCCAGATCCCTCTGCGAGGCCTCTGCAGGGAGTCAGCAGCACCTCCCAGTTCAGTGCCATCAACAGACTTGCTGAGGGTGCGTCCCATTCCTGCCGGCAGATCACTGACAAAGATGTTGAACAGGCCTGGCCCTAGAAATGAGCCCTGGGGAACACCGCTGGTCATCAGCCACCAGCCAGATGCAGCCCCATTCACTAGGACCCTTTGAGCTCTACCATCAAGACAGTTCATCACCCAGCATAGTGTGAAACTGTTCGTCACAGCTGTTGTTTAAAGAACAACTTTGTTCTTTATGTGCTTTTCAGTATCTCCCAGGATTATCTTCTCCACACTTTTCCAGGGACTGAGGTTAGACTGACAAGTTTGTTGCTTTCTGGGTCTTCCCTCGTGCCCTTCCTGTCATTGGGTATAACATCGGCCAGCTTCCAGTCAGCAGGGAGCCCCCCAGGCCTCTCATTACCTTTGGTAAATTGCTGAGAGTGGTCCAACTCTAATATCCTCATGTATCTCATAACTCCCTCAGTACTCTGGAGTGAATCTCTGAGGCCCCACGGACTTAGAAACATTGAGCTAATACAACTCAGATACTACCTTCTGTCATAGAACTTTGTCTTGCTTTAAGATGTTCAGCAGGTGGAACTCTTGGAACTGTTGAGGCAAGTAGAAAAGGAAGTTGGGGTAGAGCTCATGAACACTTTACAGGACTGCTTGTCTTACATTCATTCCTGCTGTTTTCATATCGTGAGAACAGAGGGCCCATTCACTGAAATTAAATGAATAAAAGGGATTGAAATAGTTGTCATAAACTATTGTTAAAATAGGAAAAAAAATAACAAAATGCCTTTGTGACTGTTGTGGACCTTTGCTATTGCACTGACATAAAGTAAAAGGAAGAGGCGTAAGCTGAGGTGCTTCAGGAAACACACTGGCAATAATGTAATGAGCTCACACAGTGAAGTTATTCCATGGCTGTCTGTTTGAAATATTACCATACTATATATATACATACACTATGAAATACTACTATTGTACCTACTGAGGCATCTGATGTAGCCTCCTGTCAAATAAAGGAGTAAGACTACTTACTCGTGTGCTGAGAGAGTTGTCAGAGGTGATTGCTGAACCACTCTCTATCATCTTTGAAAGGTCCTGGGGAACAGGAGAGGTGCCTGAAGACTGGAGGATAGCCAATGTCACTTCGGTCTCTAAAAAGGGCAAGGAGGAGGATCTGTGAAACTACAGGCCAGTCAGTCT
>NW_023307895.1:0-1393 GCF_011077185.1 Oxyura jamaicensis
GCTCTTGAGCCCCTCGGGGACGAGCAGGAGGTGTGGGATGAGGTTTTTGGGGGGCTGTTAACCCCTTAAAAATGAGCTCAAGATATGGAGGGAGGCTTTTGGGGGGCTGTTGGCCCTGTAGGGACGAGCAGAAGACGTGGGATGAGTTTTTTGGGGTGCTGTTGATCCTCGGGGATGAGCTCAAGACCTGGAAGGAGGCTTTTGGGGGGCTGTTGACCCCCTAAAAATGAGCTCAAGATACAGAAGGAGGCTTTTGGGGTGCTCTTGAGCCCCTTGGGGAAGAGCAGGAGGTGTGAGATGAGGTTTTGGGGGGCTGTTGACCCCCAGGAATGGGCTTAAGATATGGAAGGAGGATTTTGGGGTGCTCTTGAGTCCCTAAAAATGAGCTCAAGATACAGAAGGAGGCTTTTGGGGTGCTCTTGAGCCCCTCGGGGATGAGCAGGAGGTGTGGGATGAGGTTTTGGGGGGCTGTTGACCCCCTAAAAACGAGCTCAAGATACAGAGGGAGGCTTGTGGGGGGCTGTTGACCCCCTAAAATGAGCTCAAGATACAGAGGGAGGCTTTTGGGGTGCTCTTGAGCCCCTCGGGGACGAGCAGGAGGTGTGGGATGAGGTTTTTGGGGGGCTGTTAACCCCTTAAAAATGAGCTCAAGATATGGAGGGAGGCTTTTGGGGGGCTGTTGGCCCTGTAGGGACGAGCAGAAGACGTGGGATGAGTTTTTTGGGGTGCTGTTGATCCTCGGGGATGAGCTCAAGACCTGGAAGGAGGCTTTTGGGGGGCTGTTGACCCCCTAAAAATGAGCTCAAGATACAGAAGGAGGCTTTTGGGGTGCTCTTGAGCCCCTCGGGGATGAGCAGGAGGTGTGGGATGAGGTTTTGGGGGGCTGTTGACCCCCTAAAATGAGCTCAAGATATGGAGGGAGGTTTTTGGGGGGCTGTAGACCCCTAAAAATGAGCTCAGAGTACAGAGGGAGGATTTTGGGGTGCTGTTGGCCCTGTAGGGACGAGCAGAAGACGTGGGATGAGTTTTTTGGGGTGCTGTTGATCCTCGGGGATGAGCTCAAGACCTGGAAGAAGGCTTTTGGGGGGCTGTTGATCCCCTAAAAATGAGCTCAAGATACAGAAGGAGGCTTTTGGGGTGCTCTTGAGCCCCTCGGGGATGAGCAGGAGGTGTGGGATGAGGTTTTTGGGGGGCTGTTGACCCCCTAAAAATGAGCTCAAGACACGGAGGGAGGATTTTGGGGCGCTGGTGACCCCACAACACGATACGGGGCAGGACAAAGCGCAACGGGACGAGCCCCAGATGACGGAGGCTTCTTTTAGGGTGCCGCTGCCGCCATCCCATGAACGCGCTGTGGGGGTGACCGGAGGTTTTTTTGGGGTGCCCCCTGCCC
>NW_023307896.1:0-1420 GCF_011077185.1 Oxyura jamaicensis
GTGTGATCAAATTTTTCCTTAAGAAAGGATTACAGACAAAAAGAGCTGGATTCTGGTACATTCCCTTTCTTTTTAGAGCTGTTGAGCTTTGATTTCCATGTCAGAAAAAAGGAGGTGAAATCAACAATTCTCTTCCTGCGAGTTGGGACTAGGAAATATCCACAATTCTCCAGGAAGCCTTGGAATGGAAACTATGTAATTCCTTAATAAACACCTTATTTCTTCATAAAACTTTTCCAGTAGTTTGCAGTTGCGGTGGTTTGAATCGGGTGGGCAGCCGAGTTCCAGCAGGGCTGCTCTCTCCCTCCCCTTCCTCCAAGAGAAAGGGGGAGAAAAGATGATGCAAAGGGCTTAAGGGTTGAGATAAGGCCAGGGAGATGGCTCAGCAATTCTCAGGATGGGCAAAGCAGACTCAGCACAGGGAGACAGGAAGATTCCTTGCCTCTTAATAAGGAGCTAGAGAAGTGAGAAAGAGAAAAAAACGCCTTCCCCCCATACAATTCCTTGCACCTCCTCCCCCCCAAGAGGTGCAGGGGAATGGGGGAATGGGATGCGATCAGTAGATAGCACTTTGTCTCCGCCACCCCTTCATGGTCAATCTCTGCCCCTGCTCCCCATGGGATCCCTCCCACGGGATGCCGTCCTTCCCGACCTGAGCCTGCGGGGGCTGCCCACAGGCAGCAGCTCTCCAGGAATTGCTCCCACATGGCTCCGTGCCACAGGCTCCATCCATCCCCCAGGAGCAAAGTGCTCCAGCACGGGTCCCCTGCCTCTGGGGCTCAGAGGGGGGCTGCAGCAGCACTGCTCTCGTGCCACCCCCCCCCCCCCCCGCAGCACCATTTGTTCTCTGTTTGTTCTCTACTTCTTCTTGTTGTATTATTGCCTAACTTTTTCAGCTTCAGTTGTGTTTAGCTTGTGCAGTCGTGTGCATCTCCTTCCCTAAGAAATCATGTCATAAGCAAAGAAATAGGAAGCCTAAACAATCTTGGCATAGCTAACCCTGTGGACCTCCAGGAGATGAAGAAGCATAACCTATGAGCAAGCATGGGGTTGAAACACACAAAGATCATGTAGCCAAGAATGAGAAGGAAGAAATCACCGACTATCAACGCTGTGTTTTTCCTGGCAAATGACATGGGACATCAGAGTGCCATGCACAGGAAGGGCTAAGGCAAGATACTGGTGAGGCGCCTGGTGCGGGAAGTAAAGCGTCCTACTTCTTAGGGTGAGCGTTTTACTTGGAAGCTTTCTCACCTTTCATTCCTTCCTTTTCCCACGCTGGAGAAGCCAGCTGAGGAGGAAAGCTGTGCCCATGGATGAAGCCAGGGTCCATGCGGGTTCCTGGCCTGCAGGTGAAGCCTTGCCTCTGGGCTCAGAGGGGGGCTGCAGCAGCACTGCTCTCCTGCCAACGCCCCCCCCC
>NW_023307897.1:0-1886 GCF_011077185.1 Oxyura jamaicensis
ACACGGGGGGGACGTACCCACGTACATGATGGTGCCCCGCCGGCAGGGCTGCCCCGGCACCCGCACCTGGCAGCGGGCGCCCACCGGGAGCGCGGCCGCCAGCGCCGCCTCCTGCGCCCGCCGCTGCTCCTGCTCGGCCGCCTGGCGCCGCGCCGCCGCCTCGTCGTAGCGGCCCCACTGCCGCTGCTTCAGGAAGGCGCGCAGGGACTCTGCGGGGACAGCGGGGACGTGGCACCCCGGGGGGACGCGCCACCCCCCGGGGGACGAAGACGGAGCGGGACCGGGGGCAGCTGGCGTGGGGCCGGGGGCACGAGGGGGCCGGGGCGAGTGAGGCGGGAAGGAAGGGGCAACGGGCACCGTGGGGAGGGGCGTGGGGCCCCCCGTGGGGTGGTGGCACGTGGGGACGGTGGCCTGGAAGGGGGCAGGGGGCGTCCCCGGGGCCGCGCGCTCACCTGGCCGCTTGTCGTAGTCGCTCTCGGGCATCTCGTACTTCTGCACCTGCGACACGTCCTCGTACTCCCCGATGCGCGCCCCGCTGCGGTCGATCACCTGCGGGGCCCCGTCACTGCGGGGTCCCACCGCGGGGGTCCCGTTTTGGGGTGGGAAAAGGGGGAAAAGGGGAGGGGGGGGGGGGGGGGAAAGGGGGCTGCAGCACTTCAGAGCCCGGTTTTGGGGTGAGAAAGGGGGAAAGTGGGGTTTCCCGGAGGGGGCGTCTGAGGTGTGGGAGGGGACTGGGGGCGTCTTCCACGCGGGTGCGGTTACTGGGACCCCCATTTGGGGGTGAGAACGGGGGGGGGGGGAGGAGTTGGGAAAGGGGCGGCAGCGCCTCAGAGCCCGATTTGGGGTAAAAAAGGGGGAAAGCAGCGGTGGGGACTGGGGTGGGGACCTTCCATGCAGGTGCCGTTACGGGGACCACAGCTTGGGGTGAGAACGGGGGAAAAAGGGGTTGGGGTGGGGAAAGGGGGCGGCAGCGCTGCAGAGCCCCCTTTTGGGGCGAAAAAAGGGGGAAAGCGGGGAACTCCGAGGAGGGGACCCACGTGCACTCGGCAGCCGTCGGCCACGGGGTAGGAGCCCAGCAGGGCCTCGTCGCAGTCCAGGCGCCCCAGCAGCTCCTCGGCGGGGCCGTACAGCTCCAGCTCCATGCACGACGCCGGGCTGCCCACCACCAGCTCCAGCTTGCACTGCGGGGGACGAAGGCGCTGCGGGACCGGGGACGGGGACCGGGGATCGGGGACCGGGGATCGGGGACCGGGGATCGGGGACCGGGGATCGGGGACCGGGGATCGGGGACCCGGGCCGGGTTTGGGGCAGCGCTCCCGTCACGGACCCGGTCCCGTCACGGACCCGTTCCTGTCACGGACCCCACGGTCCTGTCACGGACCCCAGGGTCCCGTCACGGACCCCGGGCCAGGCCCCGTGACGGGCCGCCGAGGCCTGGTCCCGGTACCTTGAACTCGGCGATGGTGAGCCCGGTGCCGTAGCGCTTGTGGGCGCGGAAGGCGTTCAGGCTGCTGCTCACCGCCAGCGACACCGCCCCGGGCCCAGCCCCGAGCCCCGGGCCCGGCCCCGGCCCCGCCGCCGTCATGGTGCGGCCCCGCCGCCGCCGCCGCCGCCGCTTCTGGAAGCTTCCGCCCGCCCCCCGCGCCGCTCCGCCAATCCCGCGCCGCGGCCCGCCCACCGGGACGGGGGGCGGCCAATGGGAGAGGGGCGCTAGGGGGTCGGCCAATGGGAAGCGAGGAGGAGGGCGGGGCCGGGCGGGGCGCGGGAGGGGCGGGGCGGGAATGCACCGGGTGCTGCAGGGAATGCACTGGGTGCTGCAGGGAATGCACCGGGTGCTGCAGGGAATGCACCGGGTGCTGCAGGGCAATGCACCGGGTGCTGCAGGG
>NW_023307898.1:0-4212 GCF_011077185.1 Oxyura jamaicensis
ATTATCCCGCCTCAGGACAGATCTCTGCATGAGATTCCTAAGTAGTTATTTAACCTTAAACAAAACCTGAAGCTCATTCAGGAGACATAACAACAAGAACATGCTGGTCTGAGTATCCCAAGGATATTCAACATCTTGGAGAGCTATCGTAACTAGCTCGGGGAATAAGAGGGTGCTGAAGGAGAAAGGGAGAGTGAACAAGTAAGGAAAAATATCTTTCCCTGTCCCCTCCACAGACTGGCTCCCTGATGAAAAAAGGCAGTAGGTGTAACTGTTAATAGTTTCCCAGATATAGTTTCCAAAGTACAGAGTCGACGACAGTGCTGAGTACAAATACCAAGTTAGAGTCATGGCCAGATATTTCATCATATCGTAAGCTATTGTTACACTGCACAGTACCATAACAATCTTAAAGCAGGGCCCGGAAAGGATAAACAGCACGACAGGGATCACATACAGAAAGTAACGTGCTATAAAACCCAGTTTGGAATACAGCCACAGCCGACTTGAGATTAAGGCAATCAACATTCTGATTAGATCTGTCGTCATCGCAACCCTTCGTGCCCCACGTTGGGCGCCAAAAGAGCTGTTGTGGTTTAACCCGGCTGGCAGCTAAACACCACACAGCCGTTTGCTCACCCTCCCCCCTCCCTCTCTGGGATGGGGGAGAGAAACGGGAAAGTGAAGCCTGTGAGTTGAGATAAAGACAGTTTATTAAGATAGAAAATAATAATAATAATATGTACAAACAAGTGATGCACAATGCAATTGCTCACCACCCGCTGACCGATGCCCAGCCCAACCCCGAGCAGCCGGTCCCCCCCCCCGGCTAGCCACCCCTATATATTGTTCAGCATGACGTCATATGGTATGGAATACCCCTTTGGCCAGTTTG
The DNA here is from genome assembly GCF_011077185.1 of Oxyura jamaicensis. Classification (NCBI taxonomy): domain Eukaryota; kingdom Metazoa; phylum Chordata; class Aves; order Anseriformes; family Anatidae; genus Oxyura; species Oxyura jamaicensis. The sequence continues at coordinate 896 of NW_023307898.1, forward strand.
GGTCAGCTGTCCTGGATCTGTCCCCTCCCAGCTCTTGCTGCACCCCCAGCCTGCCTGCTGGCAGGACAGAGTGAGGAGCTGAGAAGTCCTTCGCTTGGTGTAAGCAGTGCTCTGCAACAATTAAAACATCAGCATGTTATCAGCACCCTTCTCATCCTAATCCAAAACATAGCACTCTACCAGCTACTAGGAGGAAAATTAACTCTATCCTAACTGAAACCAGGACAGCATGTGAGAAACACTTTGTAGCCAATAACAGGTTCAGTTGATGGTTGATAGTCAGCTGAATATGAGCCAGCAGTGTGCTCAGGTGGCCAAGAAGGCCAACGGCATCCCGGCTTGTATCAGAAATAGTGTGACCAGCAGGGCTAGGGAGGTGATCGTCCCCCTGTACTCGGCTCTGGTGAGGCCGCACCTCGAGTACTGTGTTCAGTTTTGGGCCCCTCGCTACAAGATGGACATGGAGGTGCTTGAGCGAGTCCAGAGAAGGGCAATGAAGCTGGTGAGGGGCCTGGAGAACAAGTCTTACGAGGAGCGGCTGAGGGAGCTGGGCTTGTTCAGCCTGGAGAAAAGGAGGCTCAGGGGCGACCTTATCGCTCTCTACAGGTACCTCAAGGGAGGCTGTAGCGAGGTGGGGGTTGGTCTGTTCTCCCACGTGCCTGGTGACAGGACGAGGGGGAATGGGCTTAAGTTGCGCCAGGGGAGTTTTAGGTTGGATGTTATGAAGAACTTCTTTACCAAAAGGGTTGTTAGACATTGGAACGGGCTGCCCAGGGAAGTGGTTGAGTCACCATCCCTGGAGGTCTTTAAAAGACGTTTAGATGTAGAGCTTAGGGATATGGTTTAGTGGGGACTGTTAGTGTTAGGTCAGAGGTTGGACTTGATGATCTTGAGGTCTCTTCCAACCTAGAAATTCTGTGAAAATTCTGTAAAATTAGCTCCAAGAAGTCATTTCCATAAACTCCTCCCATTTGTGCCTGCACAGTGCCTTCTGGTGGTGGTCGTCAGGGGGTCGTGGGGATGAAGTCTGATAACTCCTCTTCTTCATCACTAGTTGACCCCCTGCCTTTGTACAGACTCACCTGCTCCTTGGCTCTTGTCCAAACCACAAGGTCAGTCTCAGCTGGTTTTTGAGACAGGTTCCCCATTTTTGTCAGGAAACATCTTCTGTGAGGAGCCCCGAGACTCCTTGCTTTGGTTAATTTGCACAGTAGTAAGCAAAGACACTCAGCAACGTCTACTTTTAATGCGATTAAGCAAGCCCCCACTCTTCCATTCCTGGCTTTAATAATTACGATTGTTTTATTTAGAAATCATTAATACGATTAAGCAAGCCCCCATTCTTCTATCCCTGGCTTCAGAAGGGGCTGGGATAACGGTGCTACTTTTGGGGGGACAGCAAGCTGAGACTAGGGGATAAAATGATCCTTGCCTGAGCCTATGTTACTGGCTACAGAGTGTTTCTCACAATTAGTTAATTTAAAGCTTGATACTTTACAGGCCAGCAATGACCTAGCTGCCCCAATATATTGGGTTCACATGGCAAGGTTCTGGTAGGGGGGAGATTGCAGTGGTAGCCCCTGTGAGAAGAATCCAGTAGCTGTCCCGTGGCAGTTAAAGGCCAGTTTCAGCCGTCTGCAGAGGGGTCCACTGCTGCCCAGCGCCAAGCCATGAGCAATGTAGTTTGTGCCTCTGTGAGAGCACATCCAAGAAAATGAAAACAAACAAACAAAAACTGCTGCACAACATCAGCTGGGAGAGTGAGGAGTGAGAAACCTCCCTGCAGACACCAAGGTCAGTGCAGGAGGGGGGAGGAGGTGCTCCAGGCGCTGGAGCCCAAGGCCCCCTGCGGCCCAGAGAGAGGTCCCTGGTGGAGCAGGCTGTCCCCTCCTCCCCCCCCTCCTGTAAGGTTGTTAAGTAGGTATGTTTATTCAGCGCTGGGCAGCACGGGGGGGTCGTCCCACCACAATCGTGCGCACCCACCACGGAAGTTCATCTTGTATTTATACAGAAGGGGTTACACAGGTAATGAGACGGCTATACATATTCATAACCTCCCCAAGAAAGGGCGGTCTTTATTACAATGAGTTTCGAGAAATCATTTCCATTCCACCTTTAACTCCTCCCGGCTGTGCACGCGCAGTGCCTCCTGGTGGTCGTGGGCCGGGGTCTTCAGGATGAAGGCTGTACGTCTTCCTCATTATGGGCCGGGGTCTTCAGCTGCAAAACTCATCTAAACCGGTTCTTGCTTAACAGGTAATGTGCTATCTTCACAATGGCTTGGGCTATAGAAATCCCTTATCTTCCAGAGCCATCCTGTCTCAGTCCTGTCCTTGTGATTAGTTTACAATATCTATAGAAATCCCTTATCATCCAGGGCTATCCTGTCTCAGTACCTGCTATAGTTCTATAGTTAACCCTTTAGCATCCATTTCTTACTTCACCCCAACTCCCCTATTCTGAATTTATAACAGCCATCTCTCCTTCGACTTTGGATATTCCTATTTAAATTGGCCGGCCTGGCCACACTTAAAACATCTTCTCAAAGCCTGTCCCTGCTAGGATTCAGGCCGCAACACAGGCAGCTTTCTTTGCCTGCCATTCCTTCGTCTCTCTTCCTCTCCTTTCCATCCTGGCCCTGACTCCCCCTGAAGATTTTCTTCCTCTATCTCCACCCTACCTGGTACACTGTCAATACCATTAGTTTCGCTCTCTGCTTTTCCTTCTCATCTCCCCTCCTGACATACACCCTCACAGCCTCCCGCAGAAGGTCCTCTAGTGACTCTACACTCCATCCTCCCACCTTCTGGAGCTTTTTCTGTGTATCTAGCCAGGCTTTAATCACAAAATGAACTTTCAAGAGCCCTTGGGCTACCAGGACAGCATGTGAGAAACACTCTGTAGCCAATAACATAGGCTCAGGCGAGGGTCACAGTGAAGTAGTAATTTATTCACAATTGCAATGGCAGGCATCCCGCAAGCAGGAGCACACCTACTAGTTACATAGCACAGTTTATGTACTTTATCTCTTGATGACCAGGACCCTCCCCTGTTTCCCCATTGACTGGGTAATCCAGGTTCACAACCTATCTGATGCTTCACAGATAATACATGGCTTTCAGTTGCCAGTCTGTTATTTTTCAAGTTTCTTTTGACTTTTTTGACTCTGTGAGGTGCTAATGTTTCTTCCCTTATCTGACTTGGCGCCATGATTTTCACCTATTTGTTCTAAGGAGTCTGGGTGTTGTCTGCATTTTACAAGGTTGTCTGTGTGATAAATGATTAAGTCCCAAATAGGATTTTTGTGATTTATTAAG
>NW_023307899.1:0-1675 GCF_011077185.1 Oxyura jamaicensis
TGGTGCCCCCCCTCCCTCAACCCCCGCCCCCTACCCCCGCCCCCCCCGAGACCCCGCCCGCCCCGAGGCCCCGCCCCCCGCCGAGGCCCCGCCCCCCGCTGAGCCCCGCCCCCAGGCTCGCGGCTGGGCGCCATGCTGGACATGCTGACGGACCGCTGCGCGGCGCTGTGCCTGCTGCTCAACCTGGCGCTGCTCTACCCCCCCGCCGCCCCCTGGCTGCAGCTCAGCATCGTCCTGGACGTGGCCAGCCATTGGCTGCACCTGCACACGTGGGCGGGGCTTGGGGGGGGGGGGGGGGGGGGGGGGGGGGGGGGGGGGGGGGCGGGGGGGGGGAAACGGGGGTGGGAAATGGGGGGGAAGGGGGTGGGGGCAGGGGGTGGGCGGGGCTTGGGGGGCGGGGCCTTGAAGGGTGGTGGGCGGGGCCTTGAAGGGTGGTGGGCGGGGAGTGATGGGGCGGGGCTTAGAGGGTGAGGGGTGCGGCCTTTGAGGGGGTGGGGGGGAAGGGGGTGGGGGCGGGGCCTTGAGCGGTAGGGTGTGGGTTGTGGGCGGGGCCTGATGGGGCGGGGTTTAACGGCCAGGGGGTGGGGCCTGGAGGGGGTGGGGGGTAAAGGGGGGAGAAGGAAGGAGGGGCGGGGCCTGGGGAGGGGCGGGGCCATGGGGTGGAGGATAATGGGGGCAGGGCTTGATGGGGCGGGACTTAGAGGGCGGGGGGAGGGGCCTGGAGGGAGTAGGGGGGAGAAGTGGGTGTGGGCAGGGCTTGGGGAGGGGGCGTGGTCTTGGGGGTGTGGCCTTTGGAGTGGGTGTGGTTTCTGGGTGGGCGTGGCCTCGGGTATTGGAAGGGCAGAGCCAGGTGCGGGCGCACCCAGCCCATTGGGGGGCGTGGCCTATTTGGTGGGGGGGGTGTGGCTTTGTGGGGGCGTGTCCCGCGGAGCGGGGCGTGTCCTCCACGGGCCCCGCCCCCTCCCCAGCTGCACCCTGGAGGGCGCCGAGAGCCACAAGGGGGCGGGGCCGGGCGGGAGCCGCCTGCTGCAGCTCTACTACAAGCACCGCGTGAGTGGGGGCGGGGCCTGGGGGGGCGGGGCCTCGGGTGGACACGCCCCTTTTGTGACCACGCCCCCTCCTTCTGGCCACGCCCCCCAGGCCGTGCTGTTCCTGCTCTGTGCCGGTAACGAGGGCTTCTACTGCAGCCTGTACCTGGTGTACTTCGGGGAGGGGCCTGCGGGTGAGACTGGGGGCACTGGGAGGGACTGGGAGGGACTGGGGGGCACTGGGAGGGGGCTGGGGGGCACTGGGAGGGACTGGGAGGGGGCGGGGGGGCACTGGGAGGGGACTGGGGGGCACTGGGTGGGACTGGGAGGGGCTGGGAGGGGACTGGGGGGCACTGGGAGGGACTGGGTGGCACTGGGAGGGGACTGGGGGGCACTGGGAGGGGCTGGGAGGGGGCTGGGGGGCACTGGGAAGCACTGGGGGCTACTGGGAGTTGCTTTGAGGGGCACTGGGAGCAACTTGGAAGTAGTGGGAGGGGCCTGGGGGCAAATGGAAGGCTGCTGGGAGGGACTGGTGGTGACTGGGAGCAACTGGGAGGGGGTTGGAGGGCACTGAGGTATACTGGGGGGGCACTGGGAGGTACTGGGGGGGCACTGGGAGTTACCAGGGTGGCACTTGGAGGCACTAG
>NW_023307900.1:0-2081 GCF_011077185.1 Oxyura jamaicensis
CACATATATATAATGTATATATATAATATATATACATTATATATATGTGTATATATATATATTCTAAAACTCTTAATTACTCTAGTAGCTTTGCCCCCACACAGCACCTGCTATGTAAAACACTGACTACAGAACAAAAGATCATGGTTTCAGCAATGCTTTGAGTAGTTTTTGGTCCTTGGCATAGGAAACTGCTTAGCAGATCCTTTGATGAACTGATTTCACTTCCAGTTTCATGGATGGTATTAGATCAAAAAACTACCTCTCTTGGCAAGATATAATTTGCCCACTGTGGCCTTGGTAACTGGTGGACAGATACCTGTGCAGACTGATGCCATGCTTCTACACCTACACAGGACCATATGCAAGTATTATACAAACCCACTGCCTTAACACCTCTTCATTCACTATAATAAATGTCTCTTTCCATAGAAGTTACAGATAATGCAAAACCACCAACTTTTCAAACCTGAGAAAATAGTCTTATTCACTAAATTGAACTTTAGAGTTTTCATTATCATACAGGAGTCAGCTATTCAAACAATTTTGTGAGGATCACGGTTATAGGCACAAACATCAAAGACTTTCTGCCCCTTAACAGTAAAAATGGCTAAAATACAAAGAAGAGCCATGAGTGAAAATAATATGTTTTCATGAATGTGCTAATATGTTATTTTGTTGTGTTTTTTTGTTGTTGTTTGTTTTTGTCTGAGGTGGAGAGGGCACTTTTTGGAAGCCTTATCTTAAGCTTTTGCCCTATAACCAGATGGTCTCAGAGCCCTTAGGAAGAGAGAGTGAGAGACAGACAGAGATGGTAAAAAATAAAAATATATATATATATATTATTTTGTAAAATAGAAAAAAAAAAAAAAAAAGCCTCCCTGAACACGTGGACTTGGAAGAATGCAAGAGAAAAAAAGAAGATGGAAAAGTGCAAGAGCAAGATCAAGGACAGGAAACAAACAAAAAAAAAAAATAAAAGATGTATAGATAATAGAATTGGAGCTGTAATGAAAAAAAATAGTAAATAGCAAATAGATAATGTGAACATTTCTCCTAAGTGTCTCAAGCCACTTTTAAATTACTTTTCTTCTATCAAACTTACAGTCCTATCATGTTTGTTTTCAGTAGATATGAGAAGAGGTTTCTAGGAAATGCATTTCAAAGTGACACAAATAATGAATGTACACTGGGAAAACTCAATTCTGTATTTCTGAACATGATTGCAGCCCAGAAGCATCTGAAAGCACAGCCATCTCATCTGACACTGCTGACCAGTGGTCACCTCTCAAATTTCTAAGAAGTCAGCAATATTTTCAAGGAGCTGTAATTAGCCAGAGAGAGAAGAAAGGGGGAGCAAAAGAACAATACAGTGGAACACCAGACTGTTCTGTTATCCAAGCATCACTACAGATAACATATTCTTCCCCTTCTCTTAACACGTTAAGGTGACCTGGGAACTTTATAAAATGAACCTATGTTGCAGTCAGTGGGGACATCCGCAAAACTGATGGAAACTACATTATATTTTAACACCATTAAGTCCATACTTCCTAAGAAAGGCTGGTTGCTCTTATTTTCTAAGGCAACGTCACAGGTGTATTTTGTGGAGAAAGTAGGGTCTGTGGAGTTGTTGGGAAGTGGTCTTAACTTCACCCACAGCTTCTCTAGGACCTTAATCAGCAGAGCTCATGAAAACCATTGTGTTATTTGTGAAGGACTTGTACAGACACAGAGCCTGCTTCCTCCCTCACAACACACACACACATGCAGAGCTGGAACCACACAAGCTGTACAAGAGTTTTACTCTTTTGGGAAGACATTTCATTCACTTTGTTGCTGACCCTCCACATTCAAACTGGGACTTCCTTCCTACATCTTCTAAAATTCTCAGGAGTACAATCATTTTTTTAGTGACATCATTGGCTAATAATGTTTTATTTCATTTTCTTTTTCGTTGTCTGAAGTCTGAAGAGAATAACACTCTTGGACAGAACAACTAATATATTTTTGCAAAGAGAGCAAGAGGAAGGAAGGAAGGAAGGAAGGAAGGAAGGAAGGAAGGAAGGAAGGAAGGAAGG
>NW_023307901.1:0-1486 GCF_011077185.1 Oxyura jamaicensis
CTGAACGAAGCAAAGCAAGCTAGAGGAAAACTGGATGTCCTGGTAAGATTATTTTCTTTCTTTCTATCTTTCTTTTTATACTACACTTGTAGGAAAATCTTATTCTTTAAAGCACTGGTTGGAAAACACAGTTTTATGGCAATGATCATGGGTGTGCTCCTTAACCTTGTTTGGAACCTGCTAAAGCTCGCTTCAGTTACAGGAGACCCATGCTCAAATTTCTGCTTACCACCAGAAAGCGCTATTCTTGTGGTATTCTTTTCTTTGATGATCATAAGGGAGGTTGAGAAGAGTTCTAAGGAGGAGTCTTCTTTTTCTCTGCGGTATCCAAAATGCCAGAGCACAGGTGATCTTCATCTCTGATCTTCAAATCTTCCCAGGCCAAAAGAGAATGGAGATGAGGAAGGAAGTAGAGAATGCTGATCAATATTTCCAATTCCCACCCCAAAGCATTGGGACAGAATCAGGTGCATTTCTGGAGCGCTAGAAAGTCAGGAAAATAATGATCATGCACTTGAAGGCAAGGAATAGGATAGCAATGAAGACTGCAAGGCCCTGGGTCAAGGCACTCTTTAGGCTGCTTCTAGACCAACAGCTGATTAGGTTATTCCACAGCCTCATCTCACAGCTTGCTTAGAAGCTGGGAAGATGGGAAGTACACTTAGTGCTTTTCATCCCCTCTGGGTAAAGGTAGACAAATTTTCCCTGGCTGGAAAAGTAGAAATGACAAAGAGACCCCCCTCTGGGTCTTCCCAATGCTCATCACATCACCCAGACTGACTAAGTAGAGATGCTCCAGTAGAGATGCAGAGAGATGCAGTACAGATGGTGGTAGAGATGCTCTAGCATGGACATGACACACTTGGGCAGCATCTTTGCTCTTACAGCAACTGATGGCTTGGTTCTTCAAGCAGAGCATTTTCTTTGCCTGCGGAACGTGCAGGCTGAGCTCTCGTGTGTATCTGTGCTGGACTGAGGGGAATGTTTGGAACACACACTGACGCTCTATTCACTTGAACTTGGAGAAGAGAGAGCAAGAAGATAACCTGCAGATCAGTTGCTTAGCTTTCTGTCTGTCTGTCTCTGTCTGTCTGTCTGTCTCTGTGTCTGTCTATCTATCTATCTATCTCTCTGCATCTATGTTTCATTAGTTCCTTATTTCAAGCTATCCTTTGGTCATTAACATGAATCCTCTGCCTGTTACTAAGGTATGGGACACACCTGGACACTATCATAGGGTCCAAAGAATTTTCATCTCGTCCTTGCTATTGTTACTGTACTTAGAAAAGAATTGTGCATACAATTACCCGCTTTTACTCTTCCATATAGAGATACTTCTTCTATTCTAAAATCCTACAAAAGGAGCGAACTCAAAAGGAAAGAGAACCCAATTGGATTTCCACTTCTCAATTCAATATCTCATCCTGAGAGATTCACTCCCTTGCAAATAGAGCACTCAACAAACCAAACAGGAAAAATTCACATC
>NW_023307902.1:0-1124 GCF_011077185.1 Oxyura jamaicensis
CTTCTCAACCTCCCTTACGATCATCAGAGAAAAGAATACCAAAAGAATAGTGCTTTCTGGTGGTAAGCAGAAATTTGAGCATGGCTCCCCTGTAAATGAAGCGAGCTTTAACAGGTTCCAAACAAGGTTAAGGAGCACACCCATAACCATTGCCATAAAACTGTGTTTTCAACCAAGGGGTTTAACCATGTAGATTTTCCTACAAGTGTAGTATAAAAAGAAAGAAAGAAAGAATAGAAACTTACCAGGACATCCATTTTTCCTCTAGCTTGCTTTGCTTCATTCAGAACCTGAGTCCTGGGTCACAATCAGGGAGCAGCATAGTACAGAAATGCCAGAGCCTCCCCAGGCTTGTGATATCTTAATCAGCAAGGGCTTTGATCCTGCTGCCTCCTCAGCAACATCGGCGGTTTCCTAGGAAAGCTGGTGTCCAGCAGGTCACATTAGCAAGAGGAAATCCCTCTTGCCACAACTTGACACTCCCACCAGAGCTGGCAGGACACACTGATGGACAGAGAAGGACCTGGAAGAGGGTTAGAAAACAGACTTTAGAACAGCTTTCCATCAAGCCAGGAACAATTCCTTGCTCATCCCTTGCAACTGAACTCGGAGAAGGTGATCCCAAGCTGCATTGCTGACATCTAGGCTGCCAAGTCATCCAATGGGACATGTTACTAGAGCAGCCTGTTGGGAACATCACCAAGAGTTGGAGTTGATGATGTTTCTGGAGCATTGAGCTCAAAGCCTTAGTCCTTTGCTCGGTTTTTGTCTGCAAGTGTTTTCACTGTTTCTCAGACAATGTCTCCAGCAAGCTAGCCATTTCTTTCATCTGTTCTGCTCTATTCTGTTTTGTTCTGTTCTGTTTGGTTTGGTTTTCTCAGTAACTTTTCTTAGAGAAATAAGATGGAAGTGATCATATTGTATGTCCGTCCATCCCTCCCCTTTGCTTGTCCAGAGCTTTTACCTCGTCCAGCAGGACGAATGAACTTGGCCACAGGCCCAGTTGTTTCCAAGCCATTCTGTTCCTCGACCTGTTGTGAAAACAGACAGCTAAGGATTTGGGCAAGAACATGCTTCTATCTGCGGTATGACTTCAGCCCTTCCTAAACAGTAGGGAATACACA
>NW_023307903.1:0-1114 GCF_011077185.1 Oxyura jamaicensis
CCTGTGGCCAAGTTCATTCGTCCTGCTGGACGAGGTAAAAGCTCTGGGCAAGCAAAGGGGAGGGATGGACGGACATACAATATGATCACTTCCATCTTATTTCTCTAAGAAAAGTTACTGAGAAAACCAAACCAAACAGAACAGAACAAAACAGAATAGAGCAGAACAGATGAAAGAAATGGCTAGCTTGCTGGAGACATTGTCTGAGAAACAGTGAAAACACTTGCAGACAAAAACCGAGCAAAGGACTAAGGCTTTGAGCTGAATGCTCCAGAAACATCATCAACTCCAACTCTTGGTGATGTTCCCAACAGGCTGCTCTAGTAACATGTCCCATTGGATGACTTGGCAGCCTAGAGGTCAGCAATGCAGCTTGGGATCACCTTCTCCGAGTTCAGTTGCAAGGGATGAGCAAGGAATTGTTCCTGGCTTGATGGAAAGCTGTTCTAAAGTCTGTTTTCTAACCCTCTTCCAGGTCCTTCTCTGTCCATCAGTGTGTCCTGCCAGCTCTGGTGGGAGTGTCCAGTTGTGGCAAGAGGGATTTCCTCTTGCTAATGTGACCTGCTGGACACCAGCTTTCCTAGGAAACCGCCGATGTTGCTGAGGAGGCGGCAGGATCAAAGCCCTTGCTGATGAAGATATCACAAGTCTGGGGAGGCTCTGGCATTTCTGTACGATGCTGCTCCCTGATTGTGACCCAGGACTCAGGTTCTGAATGAAGCAAAGCAAGCTAGAGGAAAAATGGATGTCCTGGTAAGTTTCTTTTCTTTCTTTCTTTCTTTTTATACTACACTTGTAGGAAAATCTACATGGTTAAACCCCTTGGTTGAAAACAGAGTTTTATGGCAATGGTTATGGGTGTGCTCCTTAACCTTGTTTGGAACCTGTTAAAGCTCACTTCAGTTACAGGGGAGCCATGCTCAAATTTCTGCTTACCACCAGAAAGCGCTATTGTTTTGGTATTCTTTTCTTTGAGGATCGTAAGGGAGGTTGAGAAGAGTTCTAAGTCGGATTCGTCTTTTCCTTTGCAGTATCCAAAGCTCCATAGCACAGCTGCTCTTCATCTCTGATCTTCCAGGCTTCCCAGGCCAAAAGAGAATGGAGGTGAGGAAGG
>NW_023307904.1:0-1024 GCF_011077185.1 Oxyura jamaicensis
AAAAAAAAATAAATAAAATAAGGCTTTTTTTGGCAAGATGAAGTAGACCTTTTTTTTCTCTGATGACTTCAATATTTGCATGGTCCTATACCATTCAGAGACACTTCTCTACTCTCTTCTATGTAAAATACTTTTAATAAAAATTATCATTGCAAAACAGCCAGATATCGCAAACTGTTCTGAAGATCTCCAAGGATGCAGAACCTCGCTGGGCAACTTGTGCCCGTGCTCCTTCACCCTCACAGGGAAAGGGTTTTCATGTGATCACGTGGAATTTCCCATTCTTCATATGAGAGGTGGTAGACTGGAAGAGATGTGCCTGGATAGGGTGAAAAAAATGTTGAGTTCTTTACTTAACAAGGAGGTTTTCAATGTCTCCTTTAATAGCCTTCAAAATAATATCTATATTTTTTTAATTTGTTTTGCATGATATACCTGAAAAAAAAATACATATCTTGAGATAAATTGATGCAAACTTTTCTGCTTTAAAAGCTCTAGCTATATTACCCTAAGATTCTCTCTCTTTGATTTCTTCATTTTCTTATCTCATGGCAATTCTGAAATGCAAAAGGGTCACAGCAACACATTAGGACATTCTTGGAGAAGGCTCTAAGTGCTTACACAATGGTTCTAGGAAGTTGCAGCAGCTGATAATCTTGGACAGTATTCTGCTCTGGATTCAGCTTTGTGAAAGTCCCAGAGTAATAACTGAATTTGTGGTGGAAGACAAAGACTCCTGTTGGAATGTCTCATGCCTACAAAAAGTGTTGCAGGAGATTTTAGATGTCCAGCTAAAGGATGAACAAAGAAATTAGTCAAGGAGCTTCCCAGGGAGAAGAGCAATTGGATGGCTACCTGCTAGGCTACCCAAAGGTTTCTCTCCATCTGGGTCTTCCTTCGTACTGAAGAAATGGAATCCAAGAAATACAAAGCTTCTTTCCATTGGAAAAGGTCAGAACCTGAAGGCAAGCACTTTGGCACAGAACAGCAGAAATGGGGAAGAAATTGCATCAACTCTCTTTTC
>NW_023307905.1:0-7880 GCF_011077185.1 Oxyura jamaicensis
GGAAGGGAAGGGAAGGGAAGGGAAGGGAAGGGAAGGGAAGGGACGGGAAGGGAAGGGAAGGGAAGGGAAGGGAAGGGAAGGGAAGGGAAGGGAAGGAGCTCAGAAGCTCTGTTTGGGAGGGAAAAGAATGGAGAAGTGTGCGCTTGGATTTGCATCTCAAGTATATCATCTTTATTTCAGACAGCACTGTTGGAGACATCTCTTAAAATTGCTAGGAATCACATAATTATCAAATCTTTAAACAATTTTAGGGTGAACAAACAAGGAAAAAAAAGTCTTTAAAAGATCCTTTTCCTAAAATATTTGTTAGCAGATCTGTTTTGCAGAAGATGTATTTTACTGCTAGCAAGTTGACAAGCTACTTGCTAGCCAGTGTCCTCTGTGACAGCTGGGAGTGTTTGTGCTGGTATTATCCCCACTGACTTAAAAAAATCTCCATTGCTGCATGAAAAACAAAAAAGCTCCAGCTACTGCATATTTGTTTACACATTAAAATGCAAACAAGCTTCTGAAATACATTATCAGAAGAACGGGCTTTTGAGTACTATGTTGGAGACTGTTGAAACAAAGCAAAATGAAAGTTGAGTGGATTAACTAAACTAAATTAGAAACTGCAAAGCTTTCTGAAGGATGGAGTTACAGAACTATATACCTAAAGCAACCATTTAAATTCAAAACCAATTTTATACTGCAAAGATGAAAGTGCAGTGAAGCATCTCAGTTTCTTCTGACCTTCCCCAACAATATTCTGCTGCGTGGGTGAAGAGGTACTGGAGAAAAAGGCATGTTCTCCAGCTGGAAGTAAGAGGGCTGCACAAAGAGCAAAGCTCTTTTATTAGTGATATTTCAGTTACATTTTTGCACAAAGTACAATGCTTCTTTGCACGGGGAGACATGGTGACAAACTCAGAAATTATTGTGTAAATCTGAATTAGATTCTCTTATAATAGTAGCAGACTAGTTTTAGTATTCGATGTTGATAGCCTTTTTTCTATTTTTATTTTGTATATATATGCATAGAAATGTATGGTGATGGAGATTACTTAGCCAGCATATTTAACATCACTTTAGTGTATCAGCACAGCATCACTGAAACATAACTGTTATTTCATATGAAACCCACACAAATAAACTGCAATAAGTAGCCTCTGGCCTGTACTTTAGGAGCAATTTAATTGTTGTGAGATGTAGAATCCATGTCACACATTAGGTAATTTACTTTATTATTTAATTACCGTATCAGAGCCAAGCCATGAAAAACATATTGCTGGGCTTGCATACTAAAAAGAAAGCAATACAAGAGACTGGTATGTGTTATTGGAGCAGTGATGTTGTTGGAAGACCTGATCACCATGTTGTAAATAAGTACATCTGTAATTTAGGTTTTGTTAATGGAATAATGATGTTACTGTCTATATGTTGTGGTTAAATCCACAGTTTCTGGGAGCTTTGTATCTCACACTTTACTGTAACAGCTCTTCCACAAGCTGATAATTAGAGCAAGACAGTGCTCTAATGGTCTTGTGACTTTATAGTTATTCTTTACGTGCTTTTGTGAAACTGCTAGGAAGAAACTTTTCCTGTCATTTTGGCTGCATGAACTACATAAAAAATAATAAAAAAATGAAATAAAAATAATAAAATAATAATAATAAAAAAGACCTGGGTACTGAGGTAGTTAATAACAGTCTTACCAAGCAGGCTGTAAATAGCAAACCTCATGACACAGCCAGGACAGAGGTACAGACTATGCTGAGTTTACCTTTGGGGTAAGATTATATTCAGCATGGTGCTACATGCTGGGTGTTCTGCAAGAGGACCACATGGGGAAAACTAGGGCAAAACAGGAAGACCAGTGGCTGCAGTCTCTCAAATTACAGACATTTCTACAGGGAGAGTTTGCCAGCTTTTAACTCCCACTGGAAAATTTGATCATTCTGCATGAAAAAGGGTGAAAATCTTCCTGTGTGTGACTAACATTTCCACATGAATGCAGAAATATCAGCATGCCATTAATAGCTCTTCTTTTATAAATGTTAATGTTACTTTACTGGGAGAATTAGAATAGCAGAAGAACATCTTTTCCCTTATTCTTTTTTATGTTTTTCCCCATAGATTTTCCCTAAGTAAAGCCAGATATTTAATAAAGGAGCAATGTAACTTCCAAGCAGATTAGACTGTGTGATGAGGGAAGAGCTTTTCATTTATTTTATTTTATTTTATTTTATTTTATTTTATTTTATTTTATTTTATTTTATTTTATTTTAATTTTATTTTATTTTATTTTATTTATTTTATTTATTTTATTTTATTTTTTAAAATGTTATGTCTTTATAACCTATATCTCCCTTTTTGAGCATATCAAGGATCTCTTTTAAACAATAATAAAAACAAAATTGGAAGGAACAGGAGATTTCAACAGGCACAAAGATATGGCTTAAAGTCCCCCTAAACAGTAAAAATATAAAAAAAAAAGTACAAAAAAAAAAAAAAAAAAAAAAAAGTATTTATTGCTGCCACTGTCAGCTGGACTCAGGATGAATGGATGGAGCTACAGTCACAGCTGTGAGAAGACTCCTTTGCCTGTATTCCATATGGTGAAATATGGGACTGAGGCTTGTGAAGTAAAGTTAGCTTTTTGGCATAATGGAGCTCAAAGACTTCCTTCTTAATGTTTTAAATTTCCTTCTTACTGCTTTGGGTTAACAGCCAATGTCGTGACAGCATTTAGGCATTGTTTAGCTTGTTCTGTGAAGCACTACATTGCACTACCTCTCTCTAATATCTGACAATATCTGAGCAAGGCAAATACTGTTTCATAACATCTCTTAATGTAAAGAGGAAAAATACACAGCATTTCTCTCCAATGGTTAGCAGAACATTCAGTCAACGTGTATAATTAATTCTCCACTGAGTATAAGGTAAGATAAACAGCTGTACATCACACATACCCAAAACACCTTGACACAAATCTCTGTTTAAGTGTACCTGGAGCAGGACAGTTACCAGGGGGACAGCAGCCAGCAAAAGACTCTGATGAAATATACTTCAACAAGCTTTACCCTACCCATCCTTCCTTCTACATCTAAGTGATGACAAAATATGGCTACCAGAGGCGGCTCTTCTTTGCAACAGGCTCTAATAAAGAAACAACCATATTTTCCCAGGTTATTTGGTAGGCTGCTTACTTGACCTGCCAGGTTGCTGTAGAGATTTCTAGTGGTAGATGTCTCCCTACTAATGGCGTGGGAACCCATAGGATGAAGAAAGTTTTTGGTAAAGACAGGGAAATTGCGTTAAGATACGGTACTATTGCTGAACATCCGTGCAACAAGTGGACCTGCAGTGACAGTGTGTATTGGGTTTATGTGGCAGGGTTTTCATAGAAGGGGCTGCAAGGCTGGCCTCTGTGAGAAGAGCCCAGCAGATGTCAGATCAGAGCCAGCTCCAGATGACTCCAAAGGGACCCACCACTGGCCAGGGCTGAGCCAGTGAGTGATATTGTTTGGGCCTCTGGGAGAGCAGGTTTAAGAAAGGAAAAAAAAAACAAAACAAACAAAAAAAAAACAATGCACAACAGCAGCTGTAAGGGTGGAGTGAGAAACTGTATGAGAGAGATAGTCTTGCTGTCAACAAGATCAGTGAAGAAGGGTAGGAGGCAGAAGAAGGAGGGCAGGAGGTGCTCCATGCATGCAGCAGCAGTTCCCCTGTGACCCGTGGAGAGGCTCCTGGTGGAGCAGGCTGTCCACCTGCAGCCCATGGGTCCCACACGGAGCAGATCTCCATGCTGCAGCCCGTGGAGGAGCCCCCAGCAGGTGGATGTGGCCTGGAGGAGGCTGCGGCCCATGGAGAGTCCCAGTAGAGCAGGCCCTGGGCCGGAGCTGCAGCTCAGGGAGAGGAGCCCACGCAGGAAGGAGCAGGGGTCTGGGGGGAGCTGCCATCCGCGGGGGACCCGTGCTGGAGCAGTTTGCTCCTGGGGGATGGATGGACGCTGTGGAATTGAGCCATGTGGGATCAGTTCTTGAAGAGCTGCTGCCTGTGGGCAGCCCCCGCAGGCTCAGTTTGGGAAGGACGGCATCCCATGGAAGGGACCCCATGGGGAGCAGAGGCAGAGAGTGACCGTGAAGGAGTGGCAGAGATGGAGCATCAGGGACTTAATCTCTCTTATGCTGAATCTGTTTTGCTCATGACAATAACTGTTGAGTGATCTTCTTGTCTTTAACTCAACCCTTGAGCCCTTTCCATGGTATTTTCTCTCCCTTTGGGGGAGTGAGGAGAAGTGAGAGAGCAGTTGTGCTGGAGATCAGCTGCCCAGCTGGGTAAAACCACCACACAGTGTTCATTGCTGGCAGCAGCAGCACCAGCAGGATGCTGAGGCAGACCAAGAAGCCCTAAATTCAGCCCAGAGTAAGAAACACAGGATCTGGTCTGCATGAGATGTTTCTGCCAACAGCACTTTCTGCTTTTCTTCATCCTCCTTGTCTGCTAACGCCTTCCACATAGAGCAATTTGTCCAGACACCTGCCATCACCCAACTCTCTTTCTCTTCTGAACTTGTCAAAGCTGTTATTTCTTCCTCTTGGTTCCTGTATGTAGAGGGAGATACAGAAAAAACACAGACAATTAGAACTAGTGACTTAATGCAGAGAAACTGTTTAGAGGATCCACTTTCTGTTGTCAAAGTCAGACTCGGTATTTATTTAAGTTTTAAACACTGTCCTATAACTTAGACAGTAATGATGTTCTTCATAGCCCAAGGATCAGCAAAGAAGTCTATATTTTGCTAATATAGGCAGGGTCCATCACGGGCAAGATTTTTTCATTTTCATTTCCTCCAGACTTAGGAACAATAATGACTTCAGTAAAGTAGGTATTTTGTTTGCAGTAAGGATATTCGTTGTGCTGTCATCAACATTGTGTTACTATCCTATTGTTTTGAAATGATACCTCCTTTGGGGTAGGAACAGGCTAAACATCAGTAGCAGTACAAAATGGAAAGGAAAGTTGCAAATGCTGTCTGGGAAATTGCATAGAGGTTATACTTTGTCTGCAATATACTCTGCAAAGAAGAAGTAGCATTACCCAAGAAAAGCTTTACCGTATTGGTAGTCAAAAAAACCCACAGTATTATTACCTAAAAATCCAAGCCAGTTCATTTAAAGCTGGTTTATATATTTATAAGTTACACTGCAACATATATAATCTACCAATATTTGAATTCATATTTTACCTATAACATGCTGGTACATCTCCTCCAAAGATGGTGAGACAATATGTTCTTCAAGGGAGAAAAGCTGGGGAAAAAAATTGGGGCACACGTGACCACTTGAAGACTGGGAAGGTCCAGAGGGATTTGTGTGGGCTGTAGGGGTGGGAAAGGTATAGAAGTTTTCTTGGGGTGGGAAAAGACATAACTGTTCCCTCTTTCTTCCACTGACCCAGTAGGTCCTTCTCAGTTATCTGTTGCATAAGGGAGGGAAGAGACAGGCTGCTCTTGCTTCCAGCTTTGCTCTGAAAACCACAGTCCTGTCTGAGCAGCCTTTGAGTTTTTCTTTGTCTAAATGACTACTACTGAACAGCTGGGGATGTAGGGGAATGTTTGACTTGAGCCATGGTCCTGGGCTGAATCTGCTGACCAATGGAGGTCACTGTGTGACTTGTGTTCTGGAGTACCTGTTCTGCTGACAGTGACTCCCTAGGAAGCTACTTAGGTTTTTGTTTGACCTGGAATGCTGGCTGCATATTTGATGTACATTAGCAAAGCAAACAGCCTCTGCAAGGGACCAGGAGTATTTGCAGGTCTCAGGTATGAGGAGATTGATGGGATTGCAAGCTGCAGGTTGGAGGTTGGCTGAATTCAAATGCAGCCACAACCAAAATGAGCTGCTTGAGTATCTTCAGAAACTTCTGGTATTTGTTAATTTGGAAGTCTCTCTGAAAGAACAACAGTATTGACTTCACAAGATCTCTGATGAAAATAAAGACTTGTGTTTGACCTCATCTCACCCCTCCATCATCTGGCAGTAAGTTAGGTTCTATTCATGTCATCAGATATGCAGTTCAGAAGTCTGAGCTGCCTTCAATTCATTGTCTTCCAAGGATCCCTGAGCAAACAGCTCAGTTGGCAGTAGTCCTTATGTGTCTCTGAGTTGGGAAGTGGGGCTCCACTTTACAGATGATACCTTCCCAGGGAATTATGGCTTTAGTCACACCCCTTTAAACCACATGCAGCAAACCAAGCTTGTACATGACTCCATATGATGGTTGCACAGCAAAACTGGAACAGTGCTAGTGCTCAGATAACCCCCTTCAGTGCTGGGAAAGACTGAAGGAGAAGTGACATGCTTTTCACAATTCAATGGTGCTTGTTTTCCACTATTCTGATCCTGTAACAGCTATGTTCTACTATGCATGACTCCAAGTGGGTTCTCTGTGCACATTCCCTTCAAGGATATAAAAAATGTCACTGGCTTTCACTTCACTTCACTGTTACCTAAACAGCACAATGATCATGGCTTTTACCTTGTATGACCTGACTTTAGCAATGTTGACTGTATTACTGCTCTTCATTAGTAAATAACTACCTGGTGTTTTTGAGATCAAATCCCAGGGAGCACGTTTACTTAATAATAGACAATCTATGCAGCAACATATGGGAGGGTCATTAAAAAGGGTTCCCATTATATAATTAGGATTAGATCTCTACTTGCCCTTCTTCACAATTAAGACTTGGCCAACAGCTCTGCTTCTCTGAGATTTCCTGCTCAAAATCATGCTAAAAACTTTAACTGACCCAAGATGACTCATTTCCAGACAGTTCTTTCTCTTGTCCCTCGAATGGCTGCACCTTTCTGGATAGCCTCGAGCCTCGTCTTGCTGCTAAATAGTGCATGAGGTCTGTTTCCCCTCTGCTGGTTCTCCAGAGCATCCTGCTGGACATCTGTGTGACAACAGACCAGCTCTGCAGAGTCAGGGAAGGGAGGAGGGAAGTGAGGACATGGTAAAGAGCTGCCTATGGGAGCATGGAATTGTACCCCATGGTGTTGATGCACATTTTACCAAGTGAGGTTTACTCTCAGCAAAAACTTCTGGAAGACTTTTCCTCCTTGTGATCTTGGAGGATTGTCATATCACATAGAAATATCTCAGCAGCTTCAGACAGTTCTCCTTGTGCCACTGCCAAACAGGCTTTTGGTTTTGTTTTGCCCAAATTGTCAGTCTTCCAAAAGCAGAGAAAGCAGGTAGAACAAGGTGAAAATGTGCACAGACACTGTGCAAATTTAAAAATGAATCTAACACTCATTAAACCTAGACTAATACTGGTAAGGTATTCAGACTTGCAATTAATATCTCTTTCTAATACTCATTCTCTTTCCTGCTTTCTAAAGAACTTGTCTTATGCTCTTCATGTTTCATAACCTTTCATTTAGTTTGCTTTGTTTGAGTACCAGTTATATAGGATCATGGTTTTATAATTTAGAAAAATTTGAAATACTAGTTTTATGTCTATGTCCTACAGAAGAGAACAGGACCAAAGCCATGGTAACTAAAGTTTAATGGTTCCAGCAAATTAGATTTATACTACAGGACTACTGCAAGTAAGCTTCCTTTCATGTCTTCTTCATGGAAAATTGGAGTCAAAGTTTCCTTATAGTTATACTGCAAATCTCATACAGAAAAATAAGGTTCTCAGACCTGTAAAGCTTTAAAATATTTTTACCAGAATATCCTACTAAGGTTACTTAAAGAATGAAAAGCAAAAGAAAAAAGCAGATTTCCCATGTTTTTCTTTCTTTCTTTCTTTCTTTCTTTCTTTCTTTCTTTCTTTCTTTCTTTCTTTCTTTCTTTCTTTCTTTCTTTCTTTCTTTCTTTCTTTCTTT
>NW_023307906.1:0-3275 GCF_011077185.1 Oxyura jamaicensis
TCTCTCACTCCCCCTCTTCAGAAGAGGAGGGGAAGAAAAGGAAAGAAACAACTCACGGGCTGAGATAAGGACAATTTAAAGGGGAAAAAAAAAAAGTTTTAAGGGAAAATTATTATCCCCCTGCTGCATGGGAAGTTAACTCCATCCGAGCCAGACCCAGTACACGTAAATGAGTTCAGATGGTCAGAATAATGTGACTCTGGGGAAGATTAATTATCACTGCATATAACGTGGGGAAACAAGCTGCAAGCCACCAGGAGGCCTCCCCTCAGTCTCCTCCAGGTTGAATTCTGACTCATATTCCAGTTGCTGTCGACCAAAACTCCCAGATCCCTTTCTGCAGGGCTGCTCTCCAGCCTTTTGTGCTGGCCCTAAAATGGAGCCCTGTGGAACCCACTATGGACTGGTTAAATGCCAGGGGGCTGTTGTCCTCTGCCAGCAAGCTGGCCTCTGCTGGCTGGTTGCTGCCCTCAGGAGACCAGGTCTCTTGTCAGGCTAGCCTTGGCTTATTTGGGAGGGGGGATGCCTCCCTCCTCATCAGATGCAGAAGGAATCTTTTGAGTGGGAGAGCTCACAGGGAGAAAACTGCTGGCCCAGACTGGGGCTGGGCAGGCACCTGAGGATGGTGACTGTCTCCATGGCCTTCTGCCGAAATTCTGTGTACAAGCTGTCCATGGGATCTTTTCCAGCAGTGCCTGCAGAGCACAAGCGGGATGAGCTTTGTGGTGTTGTTTGAAACAACTCATATGAATGGAGATTTGTACAGGCCACTGCCCACCTGTTCTCAGCTGCCCTGTGTCACCTCTCTGTGAGCTGCTGTACCATCCCACTCAGGAGTTTCCCTGTGAAGAAACTGGAGACAGCTGAGAGCAGACAAGCCCCATTTCAAGTGCTGCTGCACAGAAACCTCACCTTGTGTCTGGGGTACTGAGAAGCTTTTCAGCTCTTCCCTCCTCACCTCACTCTAGCTGCCCACAAACAGGCATCCAGTCACATGGAGGTTTCTTCTCATTGGGGCACATGGATAACACAAGGATGCCATGAGAGAGCTGCATCCAGCTGGAGAGCAGCCTGCAGCCCAGGAGTATGCCCCACAGACAGAGATGAATATTTGCAAACTGGGGTGTCGCAACATCCAGCTGCACCCCCTGCAGTGTCTGGAGGAGGCTTGGCCACTCTGCTCTTGGCTGACCAGGGGAACCTGGCTTAGGGCACTCCACGGGGCTTCTGCCAGAATTCCTCACCTCTCAGTGCAGTCCAGCACAAGTCTCAAAGCCTACTCCATTGCCCACTGCCCTCCTAGAAACAAGACCCAGAAGGAGACCCTTCCAGGACCTGCAGCTGCATGGACCTGCAGCCAGAGACTTACCTTGTCAAGGGCTGTGGAGACTGATTCCTGCAGTCAGCTCTCAGCATTCTCCTGCTCCCAACTGCCTTGAAGCCCTTTCTCCTTCTGACTGCCACCTGAAGTCAGAGCTCCCTGCCCTGCTGCGCTGTGCAGAGGAGCTGCTCCTGGGTAGGGCTGTCTCTCTGCACCAGGGCCCTCTTGCCAGGTGCTCTCTCTGTCCCAGGAGCCCGGCCCAGCTCAGCAGCAGAGGCCCAGCCCAAGGCATTGTAATCACCCCTCTGGTGGCTGTGGTGATGAGCCCACGAACCTCAGGCACTGAGAGACAATTGAAGAAACCTTGCAAGAAGTCTGAGTCAGAGGCAAGTTTCCTAGAGTGTCCCCCTGAGGGTCAGGACTGACACAGCCTCCCTTGGAGCTCGTTAGAGCAGAACATTGGAGGCGGTGTGGACAAGAAGTCAAAGGCAATGTGAAGGTGACACTGATGTGTAGAAAAACTGGATGTGTTTCACCAAGCACAAGGGCCTGGCCTTGACTGCCTGACCTTGGGAAGGGAGACCCTTTCCCTTCACACATTGCTCAGGGCTCTTCCTGGGGAAGTAGGAGATGGGGATGTGCATTGCCAAATGCAGGAGAATGGTAGTATGACTCCTGCCTGGTTCATAGGTGGGGACTAGGAGGCAATGAGACCCTGGTACTTTAATGATAAGCTGTCTCTTCATAGGCCTCAGTGGCAGAGACAACAGCCATAGCCATGGACACAAAGACCTAGATGATGTGGAAAATGGACTCCACAATCAGTAAGATTGTAAAGAAGGTATGTTTACTCAGCACTGGGCATCACTGGGGGTAGTCCCACCAAAGTCATGCGCATGCAATGCGGCAACTTGACATGGTTATGTGAGAAACAAAGCTGTGTTTTTGCAGTAGAGAATTATTTTTCTTTATTCCAAGGTAGTTGTGTAGACATAATAAGAAGAAATGCTAAGTAGATAAGTGGACAGTAGAAGGCCTCACTGTTCTAAAATATGGTAGAAACTTGAGAAAAACAGGATGAGCAGTGCAAGAAGAGTAAAACAAAGATCACAAGTTCTCAAACCATAAGAAAGAAGAAATTAAAGGGTTGGAAAAAAAAGAAAAATTGTACATATATGGTATAGAGGAACGTCGAGTAGCTTGTGAACCTGTAGTACTCAGCCAATGAGAAAACAGGAGAGGTTATCAGGCATTGGGTAATAGGGAATAAGAGGTTATGATTTGTTTACTAAAATGCACTCCTGATTGACAGGACACCCGCCATTGCAATTGCAAATAAAATAGCTTCAGAGAAGATCCTCTCTGAAGAAAATTATTTGAGATTTTTCTCATAATTATATGCAGTAAAGAGTTACATATCCATGACATTTCACAATGCACCTATAAATATGCATAACCTGTCCCCGATTCATATTAAAATTAGTTCCAAGAAGTCATTTCCATAAAATCCTCCTGGAGGCACTTTTGCAGTGTCCCCTCGTAGAGGTCACCGGGGGTTGTGGGGATGAAGGTTGATTTGACCTCTTGACTTCAACAAAGAATCACATTCCTGAGGAGGCATTTGGTAACCCACTGCACCTCCAGAGTTACCTGAAGCACCCAAGCCCAGCGATGCCCTTGACAGTTCTCAAAGGGCTCTCCGCCATGTCAGAGAGCCCAGAGAAGGTGAGTGGGCCATCATCAAGCAAAGCCATGTTGGCAGCCTGGGGCTTTGCTCTTCTGCCCTCCCGTGCCTCCCCGTTGCTCTCCCCGCATCCCTGTAGTGCGCTCATGGTCCCTGCTTGCAGGAGGCAATTGCCGTGGCCCTGCTTATAAGGTAGCCCTGCTGACAGAGTATTTTGCACTTACAGCACTGCCCTGGGCATGTGGGAGGTGGTCCTGGCCATGCCACAGA
>NW_023307907.1:0-2099 GCF_011077185.1 Oxyura jamaicensis
CTTCGTGGGATCTTTCTCCAGCCTCTACTTTCACCAAAGGCTCAGTCTGGGGACAACTTCATTCCATACCTTTGGCCCTCCAGGATGCTGAAACAACAGAGCAGGAGACAACATTGCACCCCATTTTCCCTCGCTCCTCAAAACAACACTAATTGCAGGATAGGCTTCGAGCCAAGAGATCCATCAAGTGGCCATTTATCTCCATCCTCAAGCTTGGAGAGTGGCCACCAGTGACTACAATACTTCAGGAAAGTCCTCTTGCTTTCTGGGCCCCCATCTCCCACAATATCCTTCCAATGTGCACCCAAGGGGCATTTCTTTCAAACGTCTTTATTCTGGGGATTGCCCATGTCCTTGATAGCCTATCCCCCTTTTGCATCATTGCTATTCCTTAGAGAAATCCCTAGAAGTCCCTATCCCTTGTTTCAATTCCCACACAAACCTTTTACTGCAGGTTTTTACCATCTTCTCCCAGTCTTCTGCCCAAACGTCCAGTTAGATGTGTTAAACCTGGAGGTAACACTTTCCATTTACACCTTCAGTTCATTGCTTTTCCATCTCCGAATATTCAACCTTATTTTCTAAGACACAATTATGCTAGCTAAGAGCTAGGAATCCCCATCCTTTGTCTTGTGCCCTGTCTCCCTGCAGAGCTCACTCCAACATCTCTGGTGGAAGGAGAACGCTTTCTTCCCTGAGAGGACTCCTGTGCATGGCTGTCCTGTGTCTCCACTGATGAGACTCCCAGGAAAGGAAAGCCCAGTGCAGCCCTCCCGTGGAGGAGCCCCCGCTGGAGCAGCTGGATTTGGCCTGGAGGAGGCTGCGGCCCATGGAGAGCCAGGCGCAGGCCCCGCACCGCAGCTGCAGCCTGTGCAGAGGAGCCCACGCAGGAGCAGGGGGCCTGGGGGGAGCTGCTGCCCGTGGGGGACCCGTGCTGGAGCACTTTGCTCCTGGGGGATGGATGGAGCCCATGGCACGGAGCCATGTGGTAGCAGTTCCTGGAGAGCTGCTGCCTGTGGGCAGCCCCTGCAGGCTCACATCGGGAAGGACGGCATCCCGTGGGAGGGACCCCACGGGGAGCAGGGGCAGAGATTGACCATGAAGGGGTGGCGGAGGCAAAGTGCTGTCTACTGATCGCATTACCCATTCTAAGTTGAATGTCTCAGAATCAAGCTCTTTGTGTCTGTAATCCTTTCTTAAGGAACAGATTGATCACACCCCCTCCACAGATGTGTGGTAGCAGAGACCAATTTTGGAAGTTCTCTCATTCAAGTCCATTTGGGGATAGCAGTACTTCTCCAATGGTTTCGGAGACATCCGCCTTAGCAACAGAGAGTGTTGTGTTGTCATTGCAAGGCGCCTCCGGGGATGACTTCACAAACAGAATAGAATGCTGTCCCCATGGCAATTTGGGAACAGCTGCCTCTGGGCAAGGTTAGCCAGGAGGGACAGAGAAGTGTGCTGGATGGGATGAAACCACGTGAGGATTTGTGGATCCCCCTGGAGGTGCACGGAGAGGGCCCACCTTCTGTAAGTCCTTTGATGCTTGGCTAAGGAAAAAAAAAATGTGTTTTTATCGTGAATGCCTCATTTGAGTATTCCGTAGTTTGTGTCAAGTCCTTTCACAAGCATTACGTTTGGTGCTTTTGCTCAGTGGTGTAGCTGCACAGAGGGACAGATGCAAGGGATGGGCGAGGGCCTCTGCATGTTCTCTTTTTCCTACACCCCCTCACCAAAGAAGGGTAGACAAAGAAGAGCGTGCTGTGGTCCTCCCATAGACCTCTAGTCCTAAAGCAGAAACAAGAGATGTCAAAGTAGCCCTGTCCCATTCCAAGTCAGGACAGCAATGGACTTCATCCAGTGGGCTGGCCTGTTGAGTAGAGTGTCTCAGGATGTTGTGTATGAAGATGCACTCCCTCTGCTTTCAGATTAGCACTTGCAGTGAGGAAGAAAGCTCATCAACTCCAACTCTTGCTTATGTTCCCAACAGGCTGCTCTAGTAACATGTCCCATTGGATGACTTGGCAGCCTAGATGTCAGCAATGCAGCTTGGGATCACCTTCTCCGAGTTCAGTTGCAAGGGATGAGCAAGGAATTGT
>NW_023307908.1:0-1153 GCF_011077185.1 Oxyura jamaicensis
TGCAAGTGTTGTACACTTAGGTAATATACACTCTGCATTTTCAACCAGGAAAGCCACGATTTCTTCATTTGGTACCCTGAACTTCTTCTAGGAACCTGCAATGAAAGAAAAGGCACTTATAGCTTCTGTAATGCGTTTCCAAAACTGGAGGCCTAAGGACCCAGAGGAAAATACTATAAGGAAAAAATTATCCAGAAACAGATCTTTGTTCTCCAAAAAACTGCTCTAAAATTGAGCAGCCTTTCATTGGGACAGTCTCATTAGTTCATCAGACTTGCTTGTCAGTCAGGAAAGTTTAAGATAATTTTCAATATTCCTTACAATTCTTAAGGGAATTTTTAATAGGCATCGGAATTGCTACATGAAAATGGCCTCAAAAAGATAGAATGAAAGATGATAGAGTAGCTAGGCTTTTGAAGCTTTGCTGCACTGGACTGGACAATAACGTTCTCCGTCAAATGTATTACATGCCTTTTGTTACACTTTTCCCATTGTTGCTTTTCAGCAATTACCAGGAATAACATCAAGCACCATAGGGAGATGCAGATCCTGCAGGACACAGATCAACCCTTTTGTTTCTTTCCTTGATCAAAGGAGGTGGAAATGCAATCTGGGCTCCAGAGTTAATGATGGGAAGGTTTCTGACAGAAGATGCTTGCATTAATTGCTCTTTCAAGTCTTTGCAGCATATCCGGCCATGGCGTACTCCAAGCGGATGCTAAAATCATACTAGAGTTCTTCATGTGTTTTTTAAATCTCCCGGTTTTCAGTCAGACATAGCGTGCATTTCCTGAAGGAACAGGTCTTTTTGCAATTCTGTGGGAGACAGAGAGGATGGAATCAAATTACCCTGATTACTTCTGTAATAAAATGAACTTACTCCTTCAACTGCTCTTGCAATATGCAAATGGTAGGATGATGACAGCTAATGTCTGCAATCTAAGCCAGATATTAGCATCAACAATACAGATTGAAGGTTCTTGGGAAATACTCTTTTGCATTCGTTTTAAATTTGGAGTTATATTACTACTGACAATAAAGCTTTTGTGTTTCTACCTATTTACCTTTGATGTTACGTAGGATACTTGAAATGTTACATATCCTAGGGCTTCCCAGGGGAGATGCTTGGGTGCTGCAGTGACATGCTGGAGTG
>NW_023307909.1:0-1538 GCF_011077185.1 Oxyura jamaicensis
GGAGACCGTGTCAAAAGCCTTGCTGAAGTCCAAAAAAATCACATCAGCTGGTTTCCCTTGGTCCACCATACGGGTGATCTTATCATAAAAGGAAATCAAGTTAGTTAGGCAGGACCTACCCTTCACAAACCCATGCTGGCTGGGACCAATGACTGCTTTGTCCCCCAGGTGCGCCTCAATAAGTCCGAGAACCATCTTCTCCATGATTTTACCAGGCACTGACGTGAGACTGACAGGCCTGTAATTGCTAGGGTCTTCTTTCTGACCCTTCTTGAAAATTGGCACAACATTGCCAGCTTCCAGTCTACTGGGACCTCTCCAAATTCCCAGGATCGTTGAAAAATAATTGATAGAGGTTCCGCGATGACATCCGCCAGCTCTTTCAGCACCCGGGGATGAATCCCATCCGGACCCATGGACTTGTAGGGATCCAGGTGGAGTAGCAAATCCCGCACACGTTCAGGGTCAGTTGGGAGTTTGTCATCCCCACCGTCCCGGTCCTCCAGCTCAGGGCACCCTGGGTCCTGAAGCCCATCATCGGCATTGAAGACAGAGGCAAAGAAGGCGTTAAGCGTCTCTGCTTTGCCTACGTCATCGTCTGTGAGGAGACCTTCCCTATCAAGGAGCGGCCCTATGTTTTCTTTAGTTCTCCTTTTTCCATTTACATATCTAAAAAAAACCTTTTTATTTTCTCTCACAGACACAGCCAGCTTCAACTCTAGCTGTGCTTTGGCCACTCGAACTTTCTCCCTACAAACACGAACAGCATCCCTGTATTCTTTCCATGACGCCTGGCCCTCCTTCCAGTAGCGAAACACTCTCTGTTTCCGCCTAATCTCCATTAGAATGTCCCTGGTCAGCCACGCCGGCCTCCTGCCCCGCCTGCCTGACTTGCGATATTTAGGAATTGCCTGATCCTGTGCTTCTAGGAGGCATCGCTTAAAGAGTGACCAGCACTGGTGGACATCGAGGCCTTCAAGAGCAGTTTCCCAGGGGACCTTACTGACTAGTTCCCTGAGCAGCCTGAAGTCCGCTTTCCCCATATCTAGGGATGAGGTTTTGGTGGCGCTTTTCCTTCTGTCACCATAAATGTTGAACTCAACCACTTCATGGTCGCTATGACCGAGGCGGCCACCAATCACCACATCTCCCACCAGACCCTCTCTGTTTTCTAGCAACAGGTCTAGGAGGGCACCTTTCCTAGTTGGCTCCGTTAGCACCTGTACCAAGAAGTTATCATCTAGGTGCTTCATGAACCTCCTGGACTTGCTCGTGTCAGCCGTGTGGCACTCCCAGTTAACGTCCGGCAAGTTGAAGTCCCCCATAAGGACAAGGGGAGTTAATCTCGAGGCCTCTCTTAGTTCTGTAAAGAATAATTTATCGGCGCTATCATCCTGGCCAGGCGGTCTGTAATAGACTCCCACAACTACATCCCCTTTATTCGTTCGTCCCTTGATCCTTACCCAGAGGCTCTCAACTTTGCCATCGCCAACCTGAAGTTCCACACAGTCCAGCCCCTGCTTCACATACATCGCCAC
>NW_023307910.1:0-1736 GCF_011077185.1 Oxyura jamaicensis
TTGCTGAAAAGCAACAATGGGAAAAGTGTAACAAAAGGCATGTAATACATTTGACGGAGAACATTATTGTCCAGTCCAGTGCAGAAAAGCTTCAAAAGCCTAGATACTCTATCATCTTTCATTCTATCTTTTTTAGGCCATTTTCATGTAGCAATTCCGATGCCTATTAAAAATTCCCTTAGAAATTGTAAGGAATATTGAAAATTATCTTAATTCAATCTCATTAATCCTCCAATCTCAAGAGCAGATGGGGGGAGAAGGTGAGGGGACTAGATGAGGGGACTGTGTCTGGGGAGTAGCTCTGTGGAAAAGCCCTGCGGACTACCTCTGAGAACCAGCGCTGGGGACCCACTCTGGGGAGATTTTCTGTGGACCAGGACTAGGTACCAGACCTGCGAAGCAGTTGCGGAGGCAATGTCTGGGGATCAGCTCAGGTGAGCAGGTCTGGGGACCAGCTCTCGGGAGCAGCCCTGGGGACAAGGATGTGTGTTTCTAATGGCAGGTGTGTGTTTCTTGGGCAAGCGCTCGGCGGGCCCTCGGGTATGGCGCGGACGCCGAGCGGCGAAACCAGCGGCCCTGGGCGGACAGCGGCCGGTGACACCCGGCGGACCCCTTGCGCCGCGGCGGACCCCACGCTGCCACTCCTGGCGGACATTCGGCAGATCCCCGGCGGCGATCCCCTTTGGTATCCCGGGCGCCGCGGTGGATCCCCACCGGTGAAACCCGGCAGGTCACCTGGAGCCACGGCGGATCCCTGCATATCGCCAGTGGGATCCCGGGCGCCGCGGCGGACTCACCCAGCGACAACCGGCAGGTCTCAGCGGGCCAAGCCCGGCGACACACGGCGGGCCCCCGGGCTCGGCGCGGGCGCCGAGCGGCGTCACCTGCAGCACTTGGAGGACACTTGCCGGTGAACACCAGCGGGCACCAAAGCGCTGCGGTGGACTCCGGCCGGCGACCTCCGCTGGTCCCCCGCTTCCAGCGGTGGATCCCGCCGGCGATCCCTGATAGGCAATGGGGGGTGGGGCGGGGGGTGCGGGGTAGGGCGGGGGAGTTTTTGGGGGGTTAGGTGTGGAAACAAGGGGGGGTATATTCCTGGAGCTAGGCGCGCAGAATACAGAGAGTAGGTGTGTATGTTTATGGGGCTAGTGCTGTGCAGAAACACAACCCCACTGTTGTGCACACCTAAGCACAGAAACACCCCCCCCCCGCCGCCTTACTGAGCACTCCTATCCCCAGAAACACAACCCTCCTTTTTGTGCACACCTACACGCACAAACACACATCTTGGGCAGCTAAGACAGTTTATTGAAGGAAGAGGATATTCAGATAACTGTGTCTTGGAGTGACTTGCTGAAGTCTTCAGTGGCCTGAGTCCAGCTCCTGTCCTCTTACAAATGCAGGTCATATCAGGAAAGCGGTCAATATAGATGGGACTTGAAGAACATTATACACAAGCTTAATGTCCCGACCTCATGGTGTTTCCTATCTAGCACTGTTAGTCAAACAAAGTCATCCTGTCTTTGATAATGTCTCTTGCCATAGTAGCCACGTTATCATCACTGTGTAATTTGAGTTCATTACAGATTTTATTGCAAAGAGGATTAATGAGATTGAATTAAGATAATTTTCAATATTCCTTACAATTTTTAAGGGAATTTTTAATAGGCATCGGAATTGCTACATGAGAATGGCCTCAAAAAGATAGAATGAAAGATGATAGAGTAGCTAGGCTT
>NW_023307911.1:0-2284 GCF_011077185.1 Oxyura jamaicensis
GGCCCGGGCTGCGAGTGCCGGGCGCCTGTGGGCGGGCAGGGCTTCGGCTGCTGCCAGCGGGGCTCTGCCCGTCCTGCAGCCCAGCCCGGGACGCCGAGGTGTGCGGGGAAAGGCTGAGGCACGTCCTTCGGCACGGGAGAGGAGGGGGGACAGGAGAGGGATAGGAAAGGGAGCGAAAGGGAGAGGGAGTGGAGACAGCAGCTGCCGGTCTGCTAAGGCATCTCTTTTGGGAGGGGGGAGGGGCGAGGAGGGCAGCGAACGGGTTAGGAGATGAGGAGGGAGAGAAGCGGGAGAGGAGAAAGCAGCTGGCTGCCTGAAGCGTCGCCAGTAAGAAGGCAGGTGGAGGGCAGCGGGTCAGGCTGGGCCGGGGAGCTTGGCGCTGTGGTGTGCTGGTTTCCCGGCTGTGGCCGGCACTGCCGCAGCTGCGGAAAGGTAGCAGCCGGAATGGGTCCGGGTGACTTGCGGAAAACGAACTCCACAATCAGTAAGATTGTAAAGTAGGTATGTTTATTCAGCACTGGGCAGCACGGGGGGTAGTCCCGTAAAAGTTATGCACACCTGACGCGGCAACTTGCCTTGGTTATATTCAGTAAAGTGTTACATATGCATGAAGTATAACAATACGCCTATACATATTCATAACCTGTCCCCACTTCATATTAAAATTAGTTCCAAGGAGTCATTTCCATAAACTCGTCCCATCTGCGTTTGCGCAGTGTATTCTGGTGGTGGTGGTTGGGGGTTGTGGAGATGAAGACTGATGACTTGATGAAGATTTTTTCTACAGGCAGCTGACAGAAGTTGCGAAATCTTCAGCGCTTGTACTCGTGGGGGACTTCAACTTCCCTGACATATCCTGGAAGCACAACACAGCCCAGAGAAAGCAGTCTAGGAGGTTTCTGGAGAAAGTGGAAGATAGCTTCCTGACGCAGCTGATTAGTGAGCCTACCAGGGGTGGTGCCCCGCTAGACCTTCTCTTCACAAACAGAGAAGGACTCGTGGAGGATGTGATTGTCGGGAGCTGTCTTGGGCAGAGTGACCACGAAATGGTGGAGTTCACTATTCTTGGCGAGGCTAGGAAGGGAACCAGTAAAACCACTGTACTGGACTTTCGGAGAGCTGACTTTGGGCTGCTCAGGACACTGGTTGGTAGAGTCCCTTGGGAGGCGGTTCTGAAGGGCAGAGGGGTCCAGGAAGGCTGGGCGCTCTTCAAGAGGCAAATCCTAATGGCGCAGGAGCGGTCTGTTCCCATGTGCCCAAAGATGAGCCAGCGGGGAAGAAGACCAGCCTGGCTGAACAGAGAACTGTGGCTTGAGCTTAGGAGAAAAAAGAGGGTTTATACTCTTTGGAAAAGTGGGCAGGCCACTAGGGAGGACTATAAGGATGTAGCGAGGCTGTGCAGGGACAAAATTAGGAAGGCCAAAGCTCATCTGGAGCTCAATCTGGCTACTGCCGTTAAAGATAACAAAAAATGCTTTTATAAATACATCAACACGAAAAGGAGGACAAAGGAGAATCTCCATCCTTTACTGGATGCAGGGGGAAACTTAGTTACAAGAGATGAGGAAAAGGCAGAGGTGCTCAATGCCTTCTTTGCCTCAGTCTTTAGCGGCAATACCGGTTGTTCTCTGGATTCCCAGTACCCTGAGCTGGTGGAAGGGGATGGGGAGCAGGATGTGGCCCTCACCATCCACGAAGAACTGGTTGGTGACCTGCTACGGCACTTGGATGTGCACAAGTCGATGGGGCCGGATGGGATCCACCCAAGGGTACTGAGAGAACTGGCAGAGGAGCTGGCCAAGCCACTATCCATCATTTATCAGCAGTCCTGGCTATCGGGGGAGGTCCCAGCTGACTGGCGGCTAGCGAATGTGACGCCCATCTACAAGAAGGGCCGGAGGGCTGACCCGGGGAACTACAGGCCTGTCAGTTTGACCTCAGTACCAGGGAAGCTCATGGAGCAGATCCTCTTGGGAGTCATCATGCGGCACTTGAAGGGCAAGCAGGCGATCAGGCCCAGTCAGCATGGGTTTATGGAAGGCAGGTCCTGCTTGACGAACCTGATCTCCTTCTATGACAAAGTGTCGCGCTGGGTGGACGAGGGAAAGGCTGTGGATGTGGTCTACCTTGACTTCAGCAAGGCTTTTGACACCGTCTCCCACAGCATTCTCCTCAAGAAACTGGCTGCTCTTGGCTTGGACTGGCGCACGCTTCGTTGGGTTAGAAACTGGCTGGATAGCCGGGCCCAGAGAGTTGTGGTAAATGGAGTCAAATCCAGTTGGAG
>NW_023307912.1:0-1041 GCF_011077185.1 Oxyura jamaicensis
GCAACCTCAAGGTTCCCATCTTGCTCCAAGGGAACAAGAACCTCAAGTTAAACTTTCAGAAGAGGGGTTGAAGGTGAAGAGGTTAATGCCCAGGAGGACAGGGTTTGCATGTCAGCTTTCATGTATGGCTTTAGGGACTACGGTGAACCTTTCTGGGTGAGAGATTAAGCAAATGTGTAGTGGGAGGGTTTGGTGTTCTGCTTGGGGTGTCAGGTCTGTGGTTAGAGTATCGGCAAGGTCTTTGGCTTAGGGTTTTGTTTAGGTCTGCAAGAAGACCTCGGAGCATTTTAATGCTCATATTAAAGGCAGGGATCAGGGTGAGCAAGAGAGGAAATGGAATGGAAAGGGGTTATGGACTAATTTGGGGTTCAAGAGATATTGTGATCAAACATTAGAGCAATGGATTCCTGTCAGGGTGTGGAGTGGCAGTTAGATTTCAGTATGAATGTTGCTGGTTCAAACAGGATAAGGGCCTCACATGTCTGCTTTAAGCTGGGATCAACATTACCTGAACATTCTTACCTCTCCAAAATCCTTAGCTACAGCTGACCAAGCTCCTCTTCCATCCCCCATATCTCAAATCTCTCCTGTCCTGACTTCCCCATAGCAGCAGTCTTCTTACGGGGAGCTTTCTGAAGCCTTTCATGAACTCAGAGTAGCTGTCTCACCTCTGCTGGCTCCTCTGTTCCTGAGAAATAAGCAGCTCCTAAGCCATCATGGAGATGGACACAAATGTCTGTAGGAGCACCCTTCACAGTGTTCCCAGCGACTCTGCCACACCACATAAGTGTGCTTCCTACCGTCAGTTTTGGTTCCAGACTGGACCTATGGACACAGGGTAAGATTTCCAGGCCCTCATGCAGGCTTTCTGTTCCCCCAGGCATCTGGGAGGCAGTGGCCCCCTCTGTAGAAAGCTGAAAGCAGCCCTGAAGGATGAATTAGGGAGAAGCTGAAACCTCTGACATGCCAACCCAGATCCAAAGCTCTTCCTCTGTGGGGGCTCGCAGCTCCTTAGGAAGAGAGGATGTCCCAAAGTGTGTG
>NW_023307913.1:0-1562 GCF_011077185.1 Oxyura jamaicensis
CTGCATGACATTCCTAAGTAGTTGTTTACCCTTAAACAAGACCTGAATTGTGTTCAGGAGACACATCAATAACACCATGCTGGTCTGAACATCCCAAGGATATTCGGCATCTTGGAGAACTATCGTAACTAACTCGGAGGGGAAGAGGCTGGTGAAGGAGAAAGGGAGAGTGAACATTAGGAAAAAATATCTTCCCCTGCCCCTCCGCAGATTGGCTCCCTGACAAAAAAAAGGCAACAGGTGCAACTGTTAATAGGTTCTGAGATATGGTTTCCAAAGTAGAGTCGACGACAGTGCTGAGTACAAATACCAGGTTAGTGCCATGACCAGCAATTTCATCATCTCATAAGCCATTGTTACACCACACAGTAACGTAACGGGCTTAAACCAGGGCCCAGAAAGGAGAAACAGCACGACAGGGAGCACATCCAGAAAGTACCGTGCTATAAAACTCAATTTGGAAAACAGGCACAGCAGACTTGAGATTAAAGCAGTCACCATTGTGACTAGCAACAATGAAGCAGCTCTAATACTTATACCAGTTTGATTTTAACACACTCTGTCGTTATCTCAACCCTTCGTGCCCCATGTTGGGCGCCAAAAGAGCTGTTGTGGTTTGCCCCAGGCAGCAGCTAAACACCACACAGCCGTTCGCTCACCCTCCCCCCTGCCTCTCTGGGATGGGAGAGAGAAACGGAAAGTGAAGCCTCTGAGCTGAGATAAATACAGTTTATTAAGATAGTTAATAATAATAATAATAATAATATGTACAACCAAGTCATGCACAATGCAATTGCTCACCACCCGCTGACCAATGCCCAGCCTATCCCCAAGCAGCCGATCCTCCCACCCTGGCTAGCCACCCCTATATATTGGGTTGGAAGGGACCTTAAAGATCGTCTAACTGAACTCTGCTCAGATTCCACCCACTAGATCAGGTAGGCCAAGGACCCATCCAACCTGGCCTTGAACACCTCCAGGGAAGGGGCATCAACAACTTCTCTGGGCAACCTGTTCCAGTACCTCACTACCCTTACAGTGAAGATTTTCCTCCTAATGTCTAGTGGAAATCTCCCCTCGTTTAGTTTAAGACCATTCCCACATCCTCCTGTCATTATCTACCCCTTTAGAAGGACTAAAGAGTCCTTCTCCATTTTTTTTTTAATAGACCCCCTGAAGTATTGAAAAGCTGCAAGGAGGTCTCCCTAGAGCCTTCTCTTCTCCAGGCTGAACACAACTAACTCTTTCAGCCTGTCTTCAGAGGAGAGGTGCTCCAGCCCTCTCCTCATCTTTGGAGCCCTCCTCTGCATTTGCTGTAAGAGCTCCACATCTTTCTTGTGCTGGTGGCCCCAAACCTGGACACAGGACTCCAGGGGAGGCCTCCCAAGGGCAGAGCACAGGGGGACAATCACCTGCCTCCACCTGCTGGCCACTCTTCTGTTGATGCAGCCCAAGATGCAGTTGGCCTTCCGGGCTACAAGCTCAGACTGCTGGCTCATGTCAAGTTTTTCATCCAGCAGAAGCCCCAAGTCCTTCTCTGCAGGGCTGCTCTCAAGGAGTTC
>NW_023307914.1:0-9310 GCF_011077185.1 Oxyura jamaicensis
CATGATACAAGAACTATGTACACTAATCACTCTGTTTTTCTTAAATACGAGCTTATATTTCATCATGCGGCCCTAGCATTGTTCCATACTGACACGAATCAAATAAACACATTTCACACAGGGTAGAGTGCATCATTTTTCATAGATACCTGATTGGCAGCGCGGGATTTTTGTCCTACACAGTATGTACTTTCCCACTCAGTGTTGCCTTAATGTACCAGCATTAGCAATGGTCTTCTTATTTAATACATATATTTTCTTAAACCATTTTGCAAAGGCATGTCTATTAATATTTATTCTGAAGCCAGTGATTAATTTATTGCAGGACAGTTTAAAGACTGACAGCTTTTAGAGGCTTAGCCTAGCTTAAATACTTTCAAATACATTTTACATCAATCCTATTTCAAGTTGATAACCTAAAATCCAAAGACATGTAGAAGGTATCAAGAAATCTCTCTTAATTTTTGAAGCTTTCTACATTTTAAAATCTAAATTTTTGTGGGAAGAAAAATGTTGGTTTTGCAGAGTTACAGTGTAGAGGGAAGGAATGTGGTATTGAGATATGCTTGCACTGATAAGAAAGCTTAGCAGACAAACTTGTAAAATGCAGACAACTGGACTCCTTAGTGCAAATTAAGCGAAAATCATGGTGTCAAGTCAGATAAATGAAGAAACATTACCATGTCAAAGAGTAAAATGGTCAAAAGAAATGTGAAAAATAACAGGCTGGCAACTGAAAACCATGTATTATCTGTGAAGCATGGGATAGGTTGTGAACCTGGTGTCCTGGTTTCAGTTAGGAAAGAGTTAATTTTCCTCCTAGTAGCTGGTAGGGTGCTATGTTTTGGATTACGATGAGAAGAGTACTGATAACATGCTGATGTTTTAATTGTTGCAGAGCAATGCTCACACCAAGCCAAGGACTTTTCAGCTCCTTGCTCTGTCCTGCAAACGGGCAGGCTAGGGGTGCAGCAGGAGCTGAGAGGGAACAGACCCAGGACAGCTGACCCAAACTGGCCAAAGGGCACCATCTGATGTCATGCTGAACAATATATAGGGGTGGCTAGCTGGGGTGGGGGGCCGGCTGCTCGGGGATGGGCTGGGCATTGGTCAGCAGGTGGTGAGCAATTGCATTGTGCATCACTTGTTTCGTACACATTAGTAGTAGTACTATTATTATTATTATTATTATTGTTATTATTTTCCTGTATTAATAAACTGTCTTTATTTCAACCCACAGGCTTCACTTTCCCGTTTCTCTCCCCCATCCCAGAGAGGGAGGGGGGAGGGTGAGCGAACGGCTGTGTGGCCTTTAGCTTCTGGCTGGGTTAAACCACAACACCTGGATTACCCAGTCAATGGGGAAACAGGAGGGTCCCGGTCCTTGAGTAAATACAGTATATAAATTGTAGTATGTGACTAGTAGGTGCACTACTGCTTGTGGGACACCCGCCATTGCAATAGCAAATAAAAATGCTACTTCACTGAGATCCTTGCCTGAGCCTATATTATTGGCTACAGAGTGTTTCTCACAATTTGGGGGCTCATCTGGGAGCCAGTCACCTACCTGGGAGCCTCACC
This sequence comes from Oxyura jamaicensis, assembly GCF_011077185.1. Lineage (NCBI taxonomy): Eukaryota > Metazoa > Chordata > Aves > Anseriformes > Anatidae > Oxyura > Oxyura jamaicensis. Next base: position 1,582 of record NW_023307914.1, read on the forward strand.
GCCACAGCAGCAGGAAGGCATGCCCTGCTGATTTCAGCAGTCCTGTGCATCAACAGTGGCGGTTCTGCAGAGAGCTGACAGAGGGCCTGAGATTGATTAAAGAGGCAGGATCCATGAAGTAGTGGGGAAAGGAAGAAGGTAGGCACTCCGTGTTCGAGGATTGATCTGGTAACTCTGTGCACAGACCAAGGTAAGAAATATTAAGTATTGCCTTGGGGGTCGGGTGAGACTCTGTGTGTCATGTGATTGAGACACACTTCTGTATGAAGCGACTGTGGAGTCCTGATCTGCAGTTCTGTAGCTCCGTGAGGGGTGTGGCCGGTGACTGACGAAGCGTGAGATCCGAGAGAGAAAGGAAGAGTCTCGGGAAATTTGGTGTACGGTACCCCTTGCACAGTGAAGTGCTTGGCAGTACACCCCCATTTTCCAGAATCGGAATGTTAGTGTGTGGTACGCTGCAGGAGGGAAATTTCTGTAGCAGCACACTGACAAGGGCTAGGAAAAATGGGAAATGTGGGTTCCAGGGGACAGGGAGATATCCCTGGGGGAGTGCCTACTGACAGTTCTTCCTGAAGAATAAGAAATTGGAAAAATAATCCCAAAATTAGAGGAGATGATAAAAGAAGAAAATGGTTAAATACTGTGTATCAGACTGGACAAAAGAACCAATTAAGGAAACAGCAGTATTTTGGCCAAAATACGGGTCTGATGAAAATTCAGGCTTTATATTTATATGTAAACAATAAGATTCCTTTTTCGGAGAAGGAGCCAAGTTATGCTCCCTGTAATCGTAATATTGCACTGGTGGCAGCAGCAGTCCCTCCAGGAAGGGAGACAGGGACTGCAATTAACACTGTCCCTAGAGAAGGAGCATACTCTAGGCTCTGGTAAGAATTAGAACAAGGTAGAGGAGATACTGAGAATTTTGCCTTCCCTGATATTAACAGTACTAAGACCAACTGTGTATCCTCTTAGGTAAACTCCCCCTCCTCCTTACCAGCAGACAGGTTAGGAGTTTAAAGAAGGAGATGAAGTCTTTAACTGAGGACATCATCAGGCTAGCTGAACAATTAGACCAGTTCCTAGGACCTAAAACTTATACTCTTGGGGAGAACTGATGTCTATACTAAGTATGTTGTTTACAGGGGAAGAAATGGGAATGATCAGGAGGAGAGCTGCTATACAAGAATGGGAAAGAGCTCATCCTCCAGGACCGGGGTAATAATGGCAGAGCAGAAATACCCACTTGCTGATCCTGGCTGGAATTTTAGTGTGCAACACAGAAATCATATGAGAGACTTGGGGTCAGAATGAGAAAGTACTCGGGGATGAATCCCGGGGACCCGGTATCCCAAGGCTTCTTGAAAGTTCATTTTGTGATTAAAGCCTGGCAAGATACACAGAAAAAGCTCCAGAAGGTGGGGGGATGTAGTGAACAGTCACTGTGGGGGGGTGTCCTGAGGGAGGCCCTGAAGGTGTATGTCAGGAGGGGAGATGAGAAGGAAAAGCAGAGAGCGAAACTAATGGTATTGACAGTGTAGCAGGTAGTGAGGCAGAGGGTTGGAGAAAGAAAATCTTCAGGGGGGAGTCAGGGCCAGGATGGAAATGAGAGGAAGAGAGATAAAGGAATGGCAGGCAAGGAAAGCCACCTGTGTTGTGACCTGAATCCTAGCAGGGATAGGCTTTGAGATGTTTTAAGTGTGGCCAGGCTGGCCACTTCAAATAGGAATATCCAGAGTGGAAGAAGCAGGAGAGAAGGAAAATGGGATGAAATGTGGTATACTGATAGGTTGTTTCAGCATCCTGGAGGGAGAAAGGTATGGAATTAAGCTGTCCAATGACTGAGACTTTGGTGAAAGTACAGGCTGGAGAAAGATAGAAAGAAGTGTTAAAAGAGTTATTGAAGGTGTTAAAGGTGTGGTATGTAGTGTTTGACAGAGCTGTTTGAAGTTGAATGAGCAGGGAAAGAGGATGTAGGCATTTTCTAATAACAGTCTAGAAATTTTGGTATATTTGCTGTGGTGTTTGGTTAGTTTGCCAAGTATCGGGGGGGAGGACAGCCTGCTCCACCAGGGGCCTCTCCACAGGCCGCAGGGGGACTTCGGCTGTGGCGCCTGGAGCACCTCCTCCCCCTCCTTCTGTGCTGACTGGTGTCTGTAGGGAGGTTTCTCGCTCCTCATTCCTCTCAGCTGCTGTTGAGCAGCAGGTTTTTGTTTCTTTTTTTTTCTTGGATGTGCTCTCAGAGAGGCACGGACTGTGTTGCTCATGGCTTGGCTCTGGGCAGCGGTGGGCCCCTTTAGGGCTGGAAGAAACTGGCCCTTATCTGCCACGGGGAGGCTTCTGAATTCTTCTCACAGGGGCAGCTAGGTCATTGCTGGCCTGTAAAGTATCGGGGATTAAATTAATGAAACCCTAAGTGTGATGGGGGTAGAAGGGGCTGGGATAGCTAGTGCACTTTTTGGGGCTACCAAGCTGAGACTAGGGGATAAAGTGATCACTGGGAAATTACTATATGTACCCAAGGCAGGTACTAACTTGTTGGGAAGGGTTTTGGTGATGAAATTGCGCATTCAAATAGTAAATTGTTAGACTGGAATAGCAGTGTTATTAATGGAGTGTTCTCAGGCCCTGAGAGCAAAGATATATTCACCTCTGACTGGAAAGACCCTGAAATGGGTGTGGAAGCAACAATACAGATGGACAGTTTTACCTCAGGGGTTTACAGGGCCACCAAATTATTTGGGCAAGTTCTAGAACAGATTTTGGAGGCATTACTGTTACAAATATGTGGATGACCTTTTATTGTCAGGACAGGAGAAAACAGTTGTGAAGGAAGCTATTAACAAGCTATTCATTCGACTTTCTAAGAAAAAAGGGCTTGGGAGTATTGAAAAATAAATTACAATATGTAGAAAAAGAAGTCAAGTATTTAAGGCATCTAATGTGTAAGGGAAAACGAAGAATAAATCCAAAGAGGATCCAGGGAATTGTTGAAAACTAAAAAGTTTTAAGAGAAAGATTTTTAAGGAATCAGGAGCCACGAAGTCTGAAGGAAAATGGATACTCCCTGATAGGAGAAAAATGCTGAATAAAGCACCAATGAGGCAAATATTAACTGTTTTACATCAAGAGAGTCATTGGGAGGTGCAAGCAATGTGTGATGTTGTGCTAAGAAAGTATGTCTGTGTAGGAAAATACACTTTAGTGAAGCAAATATGCAGAGGATGTACCATATGTCAAAAGGTAAATAAAAAGGTCATCTGTCACCCACCTAGAGGGGGACGGGAGCCAGGGATTCGACCCTTCCAAAGTATACAGGTAGACTTTGCTGAGTTACCTAAAGCAGGGAGACTTAAGTACTTGTTTGTCCTAACTGACCATCTGACTGGATGGGTGTAAGCTTTCCCCTCAGTATCTGCTACTGTGAACATGGTGGCTAAGGTATCACTGGAGCAAATAGTCCCTAGACATGGGATAGTTGAAAACACTGATTCAGATCAAGGAAGTCATTTCACTTCACAAGTACTGCAAGGGTTAATGCAGGCCTTAGAGACTGAGAGGGATTTTCACACCCCCTGGCACCCCTCCTCTTCTGGGAAGGTAAAGCGAATGAACCAGACATGAAAGAAGCAATTAACTAAATTAGTGTTAGAAACCCAAATTCCTTGGGTAAAATGATTACCTCTAGCACTTCTCCAGGTTCAAACAGCACCAAGAAAGGATGTAGGAATTTCACCATATGAGATGCTGCTTGGATCACCCTATCTGGGCAGAAGGGATGAGACACAACAATTAGAAACAAGAGAGAGTTTTCTTAAGAACTGTATTCTGGGGCTGTCCTATTCTTTGTCATCTCTCAGGACTCGTGGGCTGTAGGCTCAAACCCCACCTTTGGAATTCCCCGTTCACCACCATCAACTAGGAAATTGGGTCCTGATTCGGACATGGAAAGAATCAACTCCAGCCTGAATGGGAAGGACACTTCCAAGTACTACTAACCACTGAAAAAGCCGTAGGAACTATGGAAAAAGATTGGACTCACTATACTCGAGTGAAGGCATCCGTCGACCCTAGTACCTGGGAAGCTGTTCCTACAGAAGACTTGTTGGAAGTTGAAATTGAAGAGAAAAATCTCATAGTGGGCTCTGAGCGGGATAAAAGCTTACAATTGTAAACTAACCTTTTATTTTCACAGGTAACTAAAGAGTGTGACTTGCGATTGAGAGAAAGGACTCACCTATAGCAAATCAAAGTACTCCCAAGGGGTTTTTGTTCTAGTAGTAGTGTACATATATCTTATTCTTTGTACTGATAATTATTTGGAAACCTAAGGGTTAAAAATAATGACAGGGAAAAATAAACTACTAATTTTGTTTCTAGTGATTGTAGGCCTCAGAGAAGGCCTTGGTCAATTGGCAACTTGGAAAAGGCATGACCAGATAATAGTAAGACTGGATACCCTGTCAAAATAAGGGTGAATGTGACAGAGGGTTATGTACCACAGTCCGTCACGTCTGATGCTTGTGAGGTGTTAGCTTGTGGAGATTTAAATGCCCAAGGACAATTGAGCAGAGAGAACAAATAACTGGGAGACCCAACAGCCAGATGGAGAATAGCTGTATGGAAACGATCCTCTATTGCCATCAGAGAAAGGGAGAAACTCAAGGAGAAAACAGGAGAGAAAACAGGAGGCCCTCTTTGAAATTGCGCAGTTCAAACATTTGGATTGAAACAGGGTATGGGGATGTGAATGCCTGGATAGAACGGGTCAAATATACTGTCCAGAGTCTCAACCATAGCAATTGCTATGCTTGTGCCTCGGGACGACCGATTGCCCAGATAGTGCCCTTCCCATTGGGGTGGACCAAGGATTCACAGGGGATGCAATGTATGATTGCATTGTACCAAGAAAAGACTGCCTGGAGAAATAAGGCCTGTAAGCCTCTCTCTTTACTATTCCCTTCCTTGCATTATAGCAATATCAGTTCCCCCTGTATTCTCCACAGCTATAGGTAACCATACAGCTTGCCTCTCATGGCAGGGTGTGAGTGCTACCTGGCGTCTGGGAGAATTTGCCTTGTGCACGAGGACCTTGAATGCTACCAAGGACTTGATGGGAAACTGCTCAAGACTTGAGACCCCCAGGGCAGATCTCTGGTGGTACTGTGGAGGGAAGATCTTACGGTCTACCCTACCATCTAACTGGGGAGGCACTTGTGCACTTGTTCAATTAGCTATACCTTTCACCCTGGCATTTGAAAGAGAAACATCATATGTATCCAGAAGAAGTAAAAGAAGCTTAGGAGTATCATTCAATGATAGAGTGTACATAGATTCTATTGGGGTGCCTGTGGAAAAGCTTTGGCCAGCTTTGGGCAGTGGCCAATTGCTGGCTGGCTTGAGGCGCATGTCTGAGGGTCTCTAACCAATTGTATGACAGATTTGGGCGTGTGGACAGCACATGGGGCTACCGGGAAAGTATATGTAGTAGAGAAAAATGGCAATAAACAACTCCTGTTCAAGAGCCATCAGGAGTCCGTGTCTTGCATCCTTTCATTGGTGACCCCAACATGATAGGGAAGGAGCAGTGCTGTACGAGGGTCTGAAGGGAACCCAGCTGAACGGAAGTTCTCACTTTTTTGCCCACCCCCTAGGAAGGTTAGAGAGAGTCCTGATGCTGTGCCAGCACTGCTCAGCAGCAGGCATAACACTGGTGTGATACCACTGCTGTCCTAGTTACAATTGCAGAGCCCATCACTGTATGGGCTGCTGCAGGGAAAGTTAACATCCCAGCCAGACCCAGTACAGAGGTATGGTGTTATTTAGTTCCTAACTAATAATAATGACCAATTAATTACGTTCAAGTGAATTGGCAAGGATGTTTGGCATCTTAAATACCTATGCTTCATACGTAGCTGTAATAATGAAAACTTTGGATGAGAAATTACTTTTCTAATTTGTTTTATGAACAAAAATATCTATGTTAAAAATTTAGAAACTAAGGAAACTGTACTTTGAGGTAAGGGAAACCTGTCGTTTTGTGAGAACAGTAGGAGATCCCAAGTAGGGATGTTTTGAATAGGTGGAGATTGTGGAAAACAAATACCTCTGAAGCGATCAGTTCTGAATTAATCCAGAAGTGCATGTTTTATGAGCCTTGGTTAGTTTATGAAAACTGCACATCATAGTGCAAAACACACATGAGATGAAAGTATTTAAGGATTTAAGTTTTGCTGTATTCAGAATTTTGAGAAGCAGCCGCTGCTCAGAGAGAAGGTTTACCTGAAGATGAAATGGTCACCAGGAGGAACAGAACTGCACAGGTGCAGGTTCAGTCACCCAGAGGTTACTTCATGGCCTGCAATATGTTGCCCAACAGTTCTTAGGAGCAATCTGATGGACTGTTGCTGCATAGAAACATCAGATAAATGTGTTCTGTACGTGCAAGTCTTTACCTTGTGTGTACAATAAGCATAGGGGAACTATGGCACAGTTTGTGGACATGCATCTGCTGTGGTACCTTGGGGACAGATCAGACTAGATGTGCACATGGCTTCAGTTGTCCATGCAGACCATGTCTTGCATCCCTTCAGCTCTGCACGTGAATAATACAATACCGGTGCACTGGCTGTTCTACCAAAAATAACAGCTCCTTAAATTTTAGAAACAATTTTTCCTTTGGGATATGTCTCAAATGCGCCCTCTCAGTGTGCTGAGCAACACCTACAGCATATTGTGAGTCTGATACAATATTCAAAGGTGCTTAATTTTTTTAATTTTTTATTTTTTTTGTAAAAACCATAAGAAGTTAGCATAGATTTGGGGTAGGAGGTTGTGTTGGGTCTGTCTGGGATGGAGTCACCTTTCCCTGCAGCAGCCCACACAGTGCTGTGCTCTGCACTCATAGCTGGAACAGCACTGGTATCACTCCAGTGTTGTGTCTATTGCTGCATAGTGCTGGCACAACATCAGAACTCCTTCCAGGCCCCCAAGAGCCAGCAGGCTGGGGGTGGGCAATTGATGGGGAGGGGACATCACCAGGGCAGCTGACCTAAACCAACCAAAGGGATATTCCATAACACCTGATGTCACACTGAGCAATAAAAGGGGGGCTCTCGTGGGGGAGGCTCTCTCCTGAACAACCGGTACGCGTTTTGAGGCCCTGCTTCCCGGGACGTGGCCGAACATCGCTCGTTGATGGGAAGTAGAGAATAACTTTTTTTTTCTTTCTCTCTGTGCTTCCATGCGGCCTTGTTGTTTCTTTTGTTTCTCTTTCTCCCCATTCCCCTTTCCTTAATTAAATCATTCTCATCTCAAACCTCGAGCTCTTTGTGTTGTCTTTTCTCCCCCTTCCTCTTTGAGGAGGGGAGGAGTGAGAGAGCGGTTGTGGTGGAGCTCGGCTGCCCACTCGAGTAAAACCATCACAGAGGTTTAAAGAAACCAATCTTCCACCAGTATCGGGCAATAAATGGCACAGAAACTATAGTAATCTGATTCATACTGGAGCAAACAATTAGTGAATAGCATATGCCAAGACAAATGTGCCTGTACCAGCAGCCCTTTTAGGCTGCAGCGATGATTCACTGAAACCAAGTTTGAAGAGAACTGCAGTCATATGCACACCACTTGATACAGCCAGGTAGAAGATTCCTAGAGATACTAATGAAATTTCAGCATGGAATTGTGATAAATGATTAAGTCCCAAATAGGATTTTTGTGATTTATTAAG
>NW_023307915.1:0-7799 GCF_011077185.1 Oxyura jamaicensis
CTTCAGGCTCCATCTGTCATCGCAGTCTTTCAGGGCAGAAGAAATGGTGTGTGATTATGGAATGTCACACGTTGAAGCCTGTTCTCGTTCCACTACATTACTTTGTTTGTCCAGTTTATTACAATTCATTCATCAGTATCTGCGTAGTTGTTACTGTGATACCATTAATAGGACATTGACATATAGGAATCATAGTAGTGATGACATACAGTATTATATAATAATTAACCTAATACAGTCCAACTCATGGGCTTTTTTCACCCAGTATTAAATCCCCTTGAGGTACACACCGGACCTCCCCATTCTTTTGCATTACCCACCAAGTGCATCCAGGTCCCTGAGCAAAAGCAATTCCACGAATGGGTTTGCCTTTTCCTGAGGCAGGAGTAGCCTAGACTGTCTTTCCCAGCATGGTTCTTACATGCACTACAGGAACTTTATCCCCCTCTACAGTACGTAACAGGTTTGATTGGGCAGGTCCAGCTCGGTTGGCAGATCCCCTAGTATTGACTAACCAGGTGGCCTTTGCCAAATGTGCATCCCAATTTCTGAATGTCCCAGCACCCATTGCTTTCAGTGTAGTCTTTAACAGTCCATTGTATCGCTCAACCTTACTGGATGCTGGTGCATGATAGGGGATGTGATACACCCACTCAATACCATGTTCTTTGGCCCAAGTATCTATAAGGTTGTTTCGGAAATGAGTCCCATTGTCTGACTCAATTCTTTCTGGGGTGCCATGTCGCCATGGCACTTGCTTTTCAAGGCCCAGGATAGTGTTCCGGGCAGTGGCGTGGGGCACAGGATATGTTTCCAGCCATCCGGTGGTTGCTTCCACCACTGTAAGTACGTGGCGCTTGCCGTTGCGGGTTTGAGGGAGTGTGATGTAATCAATCTGCCAGGCCTCTCCATATTTATATTTCAGCCATCGTCCCCCGTGCCAAAGAGGCTTTGACCGTTTGGCTTGCTTGATTGCAGCACATGTTTCACAATCATGAATAACCTGTGCTATAGTGTCCATGGTCAGGTCCACCCCTCGATCACGAGCCCATCTGTATGTTGCATCTCTGCCTTGATGGCCCGAGGTTTCATGGGCCCATCGGGCTACAAATAGTTCACCCTTATATTGCCAGTCCAAGTCCACCTGAGCCACTTCAATCTTGGCAGCCTGATCCACCTGCTGGTTGTTTTGATGTTCTTCAGTAGCCTGATTTTTGGGTACATGAGCATCTACATGGCGTACCTTTACAACCAGGTTCTCTACCCGGGCAGCAATATCTTGCCATAATGCAGCAGCCCAGATGGGTTTGCCCCTGCACTGCCAGTTGTTCTGTTTCCATTGCTGTAACCACCCCCAAAGGGCATTTGCTACCATCCACGAATCAGTGTATAGGTAGAGAACTGGCCACTTTTCTCATTCAGCAATATCTGAAGCCAGCTGGATGGCTTTCACTTCTGCAAACTGACTCGATTCACCTTCTCCCTCAGCAGCTTCTGCAACTCATCGTGTAGGACTCCATACAGCAGCCTTCCATCTCCGATGCTTTCCCACAATACGACAGGACCCGTCAGTGAACAGGGCATCTCTCTTCTCATTTTCTGGTAGCTTGTTGTACAATGGGGCTTCTTCAGCACGGACCACCTCCTCCTCTGATGACATCCCAAAGTATTTGCCTTCTGGCCAGTCCATAATCACTTCCAAGATTCCCGGACGACTGGGGTTTCCTATTCGAGCCCGCTGAGTAATCAGTGCAACCCACTTGCTCCATGTAGCATCAGTTGCATGATGTGTAGAGGGGACCCTTCCTTTGAACATCCAGCCCAGTACTGGCAGTCGGGGTGCCAGAAGGAGCTGTGCTTCAGTACCGACCACTTCCGAAGCAGATCGAACTCCTTCATATGCTGCCAGTATCTCCTTTTCAGTTGGTGTGTACTGAGCCTCAGATCTTCTTTATCCCCGACTCCAAAACCCTAGGGGTCGACCTCGAGTTTCCCCAGGTTCTTTCTGCCAGAGGCTCCAGGTGGGGCCATTCTCCCCAGCTGCGGTGTAGAGCACATTCTTTACATCTGGTCCTGTTCGGACTGGCCCAAGGGCTACTGCATGAACTATTTCCTGCTTAATTTGTTCAAAGGCTTGTCATTGCTCAGGGCCCCATTCGAAATCGTTCTTCTTACAGGTTACTTGGTAGAGCGGGTTTACAATCAGACTGTAATTTGGAATGTGCATTCTCCAAAACCCCACGACACCTAGGAAAGTTTGTGTTTCTTTTTTGCTGGTTGGTGGAGACATAGCTGTTATTTTGTTGATCACGTCCATTGGGATTTGACGATGTCCATCTTGCCATTTTATTCCTAAAAACTGGATCTCTCCTGCAGGTCCTTTGACTTTATTTTGTTTTATGGCAAAACCGGCCTTCAGAAGGATTTGGACTATTTTCTTCCCTTTCTCGAAAACTTCCTTTGCTGTGTCACCCCACACAATGATGTCATCGATGTACTGCAGGTGTTCAGGAGCTTCCTCCTGCTCCAGCGCAGACTGGATCAGTCCATGGAAATGGTAGGGCTGTGTTTCCACCCCTAGGGCTACCGATTCCAGGTGTATTGGACACCCCTCCAAGTGAAAGCAAACTGTGGCCTGCACTCTGCTGCTAGAGAGATGGAGAAAAATGCATTAGCTATATCAATTGTGGCATATCACTTGGCTGCCTTTGATTCCAGTTCGTACTGGAGTTCTAGCATGTCCGGCACTGCAGCACTCAGTGGTGGCGTGACTTCGTTCAGGCCACGATAGTCCACTGTTAGTCTCCACTCACCATTAGACTTTCGCACTGGCCATATGGGACTATTAAAAGGTGAATGAGTCTTGCTAATCACTCCTTGGCTCTCCAGTTGACGAATTATCTTATGGATGGGAATCAAGGAGTCTCGGTCGGTGCGATATTGCCGCCGGTGCACAGTTGTAGTAGCAATTGGCACTTGTTGTTCTTCGACCCTCAGCGGCCCCTCAACAGACACTACCGGGCAAGGTAGACAATTGTTCAATGCCCTCTGTCTCTAAGGCAGCTATGCCAAAAGCCCAGCGGAACCCTTTTGGGTCCTTAAAATATCCTCTTCTAAGATAGAAGAAGTCTATGCCAAGGATGCATGGAGCATCTGGGCCAGTCACAATACGGTGCTTTTGCCAGTCATTCCCAGTTAGACTCACTTCAGCCTCCAATACAGTTAACTTCTGGGATCCCCCTGTCACTCCATAACTACTGATACGCTCTGGCCCTTTATAGCTTGATGGCATTAGAGTACATTGTACTCTAAAGTAAGTACTAAAGCCTTATACTTCTGTGCGTCTGATGTGCCAGGCCATCGAATCCACACAGTCCAATAAACTCGATTGTCCCTTTCCTCCCCCTGGCTGGAGGCAGGGCCCCTCTAATCCTCGTCAGAATCTTCATTTCTGTGTCTGGAGGGCTGCCCGCTGGATGTTGTAGCAGCAAGTTTCTCAGAGAACCCCTTTTTCCTGCTTGTTTTTCCTTGCAACTCACGTACCCATGCCTCTAGGGTCAAGGTAGATTTTCCATCCCATTTTCTCATGTCCTCTCCATGGTCACGTAGGTAAAACCACAGGATGGCACGGGGTGTGTACCCAACATATTGTCTCCTTGGACAGAAGGGCGCTTACCCCTAATAGCTGAGACACTGGTTGTTCAGGTGGGGAAGAAAATAATCTCTCTTCAAGGTGGTGGACCTTTTCAGAAAGTATCTCCAAAGTATTCTCTTTTAGTTGATGGACGCTTTCAGAAAATTCTCCACAGCTGAGATGCAGGCCTGTAGGGAAGAGGAGAGACTTTCTTCCTACTGCCAGAGTTGTTTAGCCACATCATACACTGTGGGTGCCTCATTCTCTTTCCAGGCCGTTATTGCCAATGAGCTGGCATATGATGATGGTGCGTTCCGTAAAAACTTCTGCCACATGGGTGGTGTACACCTGACGTCATCTGGATCTGTGGATATTTGTTCATTGTCTAGGTCCTCATAAATCACCTCCTGTACTGCTAATTCCCTCCGGTACTGGATTCCCTTCTCCATAGTGGTCCATTTGCCTGGAAGACATACAATTTCTTCCTTGAAGGGATACCTTTCCCTCACAGCTGATAGGAGACGCCTCCAGAGGCTGTGAGATCGTGCTCCATCTCCAATTGCTTTTTCAATGCCTGAATCTCTAGCAAGGGATCCCAGCCGCCTGGCTTCTCCGTCCTCTAATTCCACACTATTGGCTTCAGTGTCCCAGCACCGGAGCAGCCAGGTGACAAGCTGCTCGCCTATACAGCGACTGAAATCTTTTCGCACATCTCGTAGCTCACGCTCGTTTAGGTTTTGGCTAGATACTGCTGTTTTTGTGACATCTTCATCTTCATCCTCTTGCTCCTCTGATAGCCCGGCCTCGTCTTCTCTATACCTAGACCTACCAGAAGACTCTCTGCGTTCTAAATGACCTGACTCTCTATACCATTTTTTCACCTTGGTTACGGGTGCAACTGACACTGGTACAGTTTGTTTTCCTGGCTCAGCCTTGGGGTCCGTTTTAGGGCTTGGAGTGGCTGCTGGGTCTGTCTCAGAGGTTGAAGTGGCCACCGGGTCTGTCGCTGGGGTTATACTGGCATTGAGTGCAGCTCGGTCAGCATAGGCCAAGCCCCAGCACGTTGCAGTGATTTCTGTATGTCTGGTACTGCCAGGGTGATGACACACCTTTTTCAAGCACTCCACCAGTTTTTTAGGATTTTTCAGTTGTTCAGGGGTAAATTTCCAAAGCACTGGAGGTGCCCACTGCTCTAGATGCCTGCCCATATCCTCCCACTCTCCCTGCCACTCATAACTATCCTGCCTCAGGACAGATCTCTGGATGACACTCTTAAGTACTCGTTTAACCTTAGAAAGAACCTGAAACGCATTCAGGAGACATAACAATGAGAACATGCTGGTCTGAACATTCCAAGGATATTCGAAGTTTTGGAAAGCTACCATAACTCGCCTGGAGGAGAAGAGTTAAGAGTTACGTCCTCCTCTGCTGACATCCATACAAAACATTAGTCTCATCCTAAATCCAAAACATAGCACTCTACCAGCTACTGGGAGGAAAATTAACTCTCTCCTAGCTAAAACCAGGAAACTGGTACCCATCTTGGTCCGTGACCTGTGGAGACACAAGCATACCCTTGACCCCAAGTTATTAGAGGCTGGGGTCCCTCCCAAAGACCTGTATTTAAATTTTTTACCATCACTAAGGCCTGCTCTGATTGCGGCACCTGTGACAGCGCAGAATTCATACTTTTGTAATGTTTTACTATGGGTGGTACCTCTTTGTGAGGAAAGGGTAATGCTAGGTGATTCATTACGTAAAGTGCCTTTCCCAACCTGTTCTGTGGTGTTTCCTGGGTGTCTCCCCCTTTTTATTTTATTTTACTTTCTTTGTTTTTCTTTTTTTTTTTTTTTTTTTCCCTCTTTTTTCTCCTTTTTCCTTTTTTTTTTTTTTTTTTTTTTCTTTTCTTTTTTATTTTAATTTCCTTTTTTTCTTTCCTAGTTTTTGTTACTTTTTTCCTTTTTTCTTTTTCCTTCCTTTTTTCCTTTTTCTTTTTTCTTTTCTTCTTTTTTCTTTTTTTTTCCTTTTTTCCTTCTTTTTTTTTTCTTTTTCTTTCTTTCTATTTTTTCCTTTTTTCTTTCTTTGTTCTCTCTCTTTCCTTCTTTTTCTTTCCTGGTGTTTGTTTCTTTTTTCCTTTTTTTCTTTTTTTCTTTTTTTTTTATTTATTTCCTTTCTTTTTTTTTTTCTTTCTTCTTGTTTCTTTTTTCCATCTTTTTTTCTTTTTTTTTCTTTATTTATTTTTCTTTCTTTTTTCCTTTTTTCCTTTTATTTTTTTATTTTTTTCTTTTTTATTTTTTTCTCTGTTTTGTTTTCATAAAAAACGTAAGTTATCACGGATCTGGGGTAGGAACAGTGGCAGAGCCGCTCGGTTCGGCGGGCGCAGTGGAGCGAAGTGGGAGGCTCGGGGCTGGCCCCGGGGTGCGGGGTGGTGACGGGGGGCAGTAGCAGCAGCGGAGCTGAGGGCGGAGGTCGGCACGCCTCTCCTCCCTCGCCTGTGGGCAGTGCAGGACATCCCCCCGGGTGTCCTGGGGTGTTACTTCCGCAAGCCTCTCAGACAATGCAACAATGCAGCAGCCTCCACTTCCATGGCTGCGCTTCCTCTGAGAGGTAGGGAGTGACCCTGACCCATGTCTGCCAAGCAGCACCCTCTCAGCCGTTTATTTTCCCAGTCCCCTCCTCTAGCTGCTTACCGCAGTCTCGGAGACCTCAGTCGAGCTGGACTGTCTGGCGAGAAACCATCCTCTGCTACCAGATGTCGGAAAGGGAGACGGTCCCGAGTAACGATGCAACCTTGATGCGAGTATAATCATCCTCCTTGATTGCATGTTCTCACAGAGTATATATAGGCAACTAACTACAGCACGCGCCAACAACAACTTATAATTGGTCTAGCTTCTCCATGCACTTGTCTCTAGCTTGTTTCCTCATTATCTCTAATACAAGGACGTGGGAAGCAGCGCAAAGCCACCTGCGAATTCCTTTCCCACATGGGTCCTATGTTCAACATTCTGGTTGTCCCAGTTCGGCCGTTGTAATGGCCATTTTATGTCTGCGCCGGGACCATGTTGGTGTTGCTGATCCCAAACTCTCATGCCTGCCCTCCGAATCATTTCCCTATTTAGAGCTTGGCAAACCCAATGCTCAAAGGACCCAAAAACTGGCCAGTATAGGTGATCTCATTTGTTTCCCTCCCCACACCTGCATACAGTAATATACCATCTTTTCTCTAATCTTGCCTTGTCTCGAAGGCCAGTCCTCCCAGCGGGCAATCATCAACCCTAAGGGACTTTCTGGCGGTATAGCGGGCAACCCTACCTTAGGGCCACCCATGGGGTCAGAAGGCTTGCTTTTCTTCTGCCCCATCTTCCGAAGTACCTCCGTACACTCACACACACACTTCCCTTGTTTGTGGCCCACGCCCTCGTTGGCAATGGGAACCGCACTACAGGAGGGTCTGCACTCACTTCTCTCCCCAGGAGCGTCTCATTCAATCGCACTTCAGGAAACCCACTCCGACCGAACGGAACCACTTACCAATACTTGCTCAATCCTGAGTCTTCATTCAGATCTTCGTGCACAAAAATTATGGTGTACCGCGGGATTCTTCTGCCTTCTTGCCTGAATTTAGGGTTCGGACGTACAGATTTTGGAAGAGGGACCAGTCACCCAAGGGCCATCGGAAGATGGGGCGCCCCCCTCAAGCTCAGATCCCTGACCAAATTAAACTGCATCCGAGTCAGGGCACCGAATTGTTATAGGTGGCAATGACAAACCCACTCTCAGTAAAATATTTATCAAAGCCAAATTTATTAAGCAAGCAACCAAGCAAGCAGAACAGCGCTGGGTGGCCAGGGAGTCTCCGCTCCACCAATGGCGCTCACCTCACCTCAGCCAGAGTCCTCTTCTTATAGCCTGGTTGTTCCGGGTATACGTATAACGGGCTAAAGTTGCACCAGGGGAGGTTTAGGTTGGATATTAGGAAGAACTTCTTTACTGAACGGGTTGTTAGTCACTGGAATAGGCTGCCCAGGGAAGTGGTTGAGTCACCATCCCTGGAGGTCTTTAAAAGACGTTTAGATGTAGAGCTTAGGGATATGGTTTAGTGGAGGACTTATTAGTTGTGATAAATGATTAAGTCCCAAATAGGATTTTTGTGATTTATTAA
>NW_023307916.1:0-2791 GCF_011077185.1 Oxyura jamaicensis
GCAATCCCCAAACCAGCCTTTGACCTCTGGTTTAACCCTGGTGGGCAGTGAAACACTACCCAGCTGCTCCCTCATGTTCTTCTAGAGGATGGTGGAGAGAAGTGGAAAGGAAATAGTGAGAAAGCACATGGGTTGAGGTATAGACAGTATAATTGGCAAGGCAAGACATCTTGGATGGACTGCAGGAAGAGAAGTGTGGGTGGCAGGTCAAGAGAGGTGATTTTCCCTGTCTAGTCTACCCTCGTCAGGCCTGACTGGTCGTACTGTATCCATCTTTGGGACCCCCAGCACAAGTAGGATTTGGATATGTTTAGAGCAGGCCCAGAAAAGGGCTACAAAGTTGGTCAGAAGGCTTGAGCACCTCTGCTATGAAGAATGTCTGAGAGGTGTGGCTGTTCAGCCTGGAGAAGAGAAGGCTCTGTGGTGACCTTCTTGCAGTTTCTCAGTACTTAAAGGGGGCTTACGAAAATGATGAAGAAAGATTTTTCATTGGGAAGACTATATCAGGAGAAGGGGGAATGGCTTTAAACTAAAAAAGGGGAGATTTAGATGAGAGGTTAGGAGGAAATTCTTGACAGTAAGTGTAATGAGGCACTGAAACAGGTAGCCCAGAGAAGCTGTGGCTGCCCCATCCCTGGACATGTTCAAGACCAGGTTAGATGAGGCCCTGTGCAACATGATCTAATTGGTTGCATCCCTGCCTTTGGCAGAGGGTTGAAAGTGAACGATCTTTGTGGTCCCTCCCAACCCAAGCTATTCTATAATTCTGTATGATTCTACAAGTATTGGGAAGGAGTCACCTACGGGGGGATTGCCATAACAGGCTGAAATCCCTAGAAACATACCAAAGGGGAGGGAACTGGGGTCCAGGCATCTTGTAAGCTCCATTTTACTTCCACTGGCTAAGTAGTGCCCACTCAGTCCTTGTGTGGATTCCTTCCTCCCATCACAATCTGGCCATCAACAGTGTAACCCTCCTGGGAAAAAAAAAAATATTTCAGGAATGGCACCTTTTGTGCTACAATGTACTCTGGAGATAAGTCCACATTAGCACAGAAATCAGAAGACTGTTTTCTCTGACCTTTTCTAAGAGGAAGTGCTCTCCCCCTTTAGAAAGATAAGGACGCACTTCCCAGGAAGTAGCAGCAGTTTCCCAGTGGCTTCTCTCTTTCTTTGCAGGAAGGACCATAGACAGAAACACCACGAGGGCACTCGAATCCATGAGGGAGGAGGTGGAGAGGATTCTGAGTGAGAAGCTGGCTGTGTTGCAGAGCCAATTGGAAGCCTTACAGCATGCAGCCCCACCTCTGGAGGAACAGGCCAACACCCAGATTTCCCTCCAGGCAATCTCTGAAAAAATGCAGTCTCTGATGACATCTTTGCAGAATGTGGAGGCATCTAGAAAGCAAGACCTTGAGAACCTCAGTGCAGAGATGCATAGCAGAACAAGCAATTATTTGGAGGCAGCAAAGAGGTCTTGTTCTGAGGAGAACCTGATGGAGACCAACAGGAAACAAGGTGAGTGCAGTAATTTCCCAGCAGGTCTTTGTCTCCTTGAAAGCCAACATTATGCCAACATCCATTGAGCATGCTCTTAGGGTCTCTTAGAATGAGCTAGAGAAATACAGTCCTTTCTTTGGGAGAGTGTTCCCAAGTTCTCTTGCCATTGAGACAGTTCCAATGCCAATGTGGTGTCTGAAGGTTGTAAAGGTTCTTCTCTCCCTCTTCTTTGAAGATAGTGTGTTTGATGTGCTCTCAGTGATCCATATCATTGCTGGAGCTCTAGGAACATTGACCTTAATATTCCACCACTGTTTCTCCCTTTCACTTACTCATCTTCCTCATCAACATAGGGTCTTCTCTTCTTCAGCCCATAAAACCTGCGTGGAGATATGGAGTAGGGCAACTCCTACTCTCCATTTTACCTAGAAGACCCATCAGGCAGGATCATAGTGTCTGTGTTTTCTGCATTCCATTATCATGCAAGTCATTCAAGCCAATGCAAGGGAAGTTTAATGTTGTTCTGACTTCTGTCCTCTTGGACCATGGGGAGGTGGACAGTTCACAGAGGGAATTACCACAGGAGACTGAGACCCTCAGAGAAAGAACTAAAGTGACAGAGCCCAGGCTCAACTCTGCTTCTCTTCCGTTGGATAAGGAGTGACCCATGTGAGAATTTGTGGATTCTGTCCTCCCTGCACTAACCCACCCAACAAAGTGTCTTTTTTGCTTTTGTTTTTGTTTTTTTTCGGGGGGGGCGGGGAGGAAGGTCACAATCTGCATGTTTTATGCTACAATATGTTGTAAGGCTGTGTCGCTTTGGCATTGGAATAAGAACCGTCTCTTCCTGGTCCTTTCTAAGAGGTAACAGTCAACAGTTGCCAACAGACCTTCTCCCCTTACACAAGATATCCAGTCCTTTGTTAACAATGGTCCTGACTGGTGTGATACCACAGACCAAAGCAGGGAGAATGGGATACAACAAGTAGATTGATGTGTGAGTATGTAGCACATGTATAATTGATGGACCAAAGGGAGAGGTCTGAATGGGAGACGTTAATACACAAGTGTTGTCCTCACCTGTGATGAAAGGTTGTTCGCCTACCACAGTATACATTCAGCAGAGATGGTAGGAATTTCTGATAAGAGAGAGCAGATCAGAGAAAGGTTGACTTTCAGATGTAGATTATAATTAATGCCAAATTAACTGGTAAAGCAGGACAAGTGGTGAGAAAAGAACCTCAGGGAAAGAGAATGCCATTCCTTGGGAAGTAGGAAACTTGGAGGTACA
>NW_023307917.1:0-9774 GCF_011077185.1 Oxyura jamaicensis
CAATCCCTCAGGTACTCTGCCTGCCAACCAGCTCATGCTTCAGAAGGCCTCCCTCATGTCCAAGCTCATGTTTACCCATATAGCCTTTAGTCACTTTTGTGTGGAAAAGTGAATCAAGAAATGAATACTTGTTGGAGAATGTTAAGAACTACAGAGAAGGACGTGGTGTGAAAATCATGACGACTAGCATTGCTTTATTGAGCTGTTTTCCCTGCAGGCCATAACTTCAAATAGAAGATGACTTCAGACACTTTCTGTCCCACTGCACATGATGGCAACCTTAGGGAGTAGTTTCTGGCACTTGAGCTCACTCCGGTTCATCTCACCACACCCAAAATGTGCAGTCTCATATGGACAAGACAGCCATGGACTCTTAGTGTTGTCATTCAGTGTCCCTGAAGAAGAAACCACCTGTGTGAGCTGGGGCGAGAACCCAGTGCTGGGAACTCTGGTTGTGAGGTGCTGCTCTGGGACCATTGCCCTGGGGCAGCATCTGCCAGGGTGTCCAGAGAAGAAGGGCCCAGCCCAGCCCCTGCTCTGCTGGTCCTCCCTGTCTCTCCCAGGAGGCCAGCCCAGCCCAGACCCTCTCCAGCTCTCCACACCTCCCTTTCCTTTCCTCAGCCCAGCCCAGCAGAGCAGCCCAGGCTGGGCTGCCCCCACAAGCGCAAATGCAGGACTTGAGGTCAGTGACAGTGTCTCTACTGCTGCTATCTGCAGGAGATTCTCTTCTAAATGCACCCCTCCCCCGCCCCCGGGGCTCCTCAGGCAGCACCACTGCACACACACAGCTCCCTGCTCTGCTCCTGGGACACCCCATGTCCCAGAGATCAGGTGGAGAAAGGATGACCACACATCAGCACGGTGAGCAAGCAGCAAGAGCAATCAGTCCTCACAGCAACACAACAGCTCCGAATGAGTGTGGGAGGTGAAAGAGAGCAGCCTGGGCAAGACCAAAACTGAGGCTCCCTGGCAGTGCTGCTGTGACAGAACTCTTTCCCCTCCACCTCTGCACACCGCCAAGTGCCCCTGCAGCTCCACCACAGGTCTCTGAGGAAGGATCTCATACATGCAAGCACTGCAGAGTCACGTTTTTACTTAAGTACAGAGAGCATGACTCCTTGTTGACAACAAGTCTCTGCGTCACACAGGATGAACAAAGACATTTCTTAGTGGACAACAATTTCACAAGAAAAGCAAAGAAAAATAAGCAAGCAAACAAACAAACAACAACAACAACAAAAAAAAAAAGTAAGAAAATAACAACCAACAACACCAAAATCTTAGCCTGTAATGAGTTACGAGTGATATGCAGAAGACAGGCAGTTTATTCCTTTTGAAAAACACCCAGTCATCACTTTGGACACTGCATCCTTGAGCTCCTGGTTCCTCATGCTGAAGATGATGGGGTTCAGTACCGGAGGTATCACTGAGTCCAAAACTGCCAGCAAAAGATTCAGGGATGAAGAGGACATGGAATGAGGCTTTACGTAGGTAAATGTGCCAGTGCTGATGAACAGGGAAACCACAGCCAGGTGAGGAAGGCATGTGGAAAAGGCTTTGTTCCGTCCCTGCTCTGAGGGGATCCTCAGCACAGCCCTGAAGATCTGCACATAGGAGAAAAGAATTAAAACAAAACACACAAATGCAATACAGAAACTAACCACAAGAAGCCGAACCTCTCTTAGGTAGGCATCAGAGCAGGAGAGCTTGAGGATCTGGGGAATATCACAGAAGAACTGCTCCAGGACATTGCCTTGGCATAGGGTGGGGGTAAAGGTATTGGCGGTGTGCAGCACAGCATAGAGAATAGTACAGCCCCAGGCAGCTGCTGTCATGTTGACACAAGTTCTGCTGTCCATTATTGTCCCATAATGCAGGGGTTTGCAGATGGTAATGTAGTGGTCACAAGCCATGATGGTGAGGAGAAAAAACTCTCCTGTGACAAAGACAGCAAAGATTAATATCTGGGTAGCACAGCCCAAAAAGGAAATGGTCCTGGTGTCCCAGAGGGAGTTGGCCATGGCTTTGGGGAGAGTGGTGGAGATGGAGCCCAGGTCAAGGAGAGACAGGTTGAGGAGGAAGAAGTACATGGGGGTGTGGAGGCGGTGGTCGCAGGCTATGGCTGTGAGGATGAGGCCGTTGCCCAGGAGTGCAGCCAAGTAGATGCCCCGGAAGAGCCCGAAGTGCAGGAGCTGCAGCTGACGCGTTTCTGCAAATAGCAGGAGGAGGAACTCAGTGGGGAAGCTGCTGTTGGACATTTGCTGCCTCTGGTCATGCGGACCTGCCACCAGAGGAAAAGACAATGGCAATTTAGGCAGACTTCTCTGAGCAAAACCCCCTCCTTCTCGAAGAGAATTCAACGTTCCCTTAACTGAGTGAAGAAGAAGTCATCTCGTTCTCCAGCACACCCAACTGAATGACAGTGTGCCTGACAATTTGAGATGGACTTTGGGTACTTGTTCCCAAGAAGACACCCTCAGGGCAGGGCCCCCACAGACTCTATCAAAACAGAAGTTTAAACCCACCTGCACCCCAGAGAAAGAGAGTAGGAGACCCATGCACAGGTGGAGAAATAAGAAAGAATACCACAATGCTCTAAGCAGCTGACAGACCGAAAAGCAGATGGGCATGCAGGGAAGCTTTCACCTTACCAAGGTTGCATGCACCTGTGGAAGTGACACTGCAGGACAGGTACTCTTAGCCTCTTTGTTGTGTATCACCTTGCAGGAAGGACACAGGCTCTCCTCTTCCGGAGGTCCAGCTGAGGAGGAGGTGGCTCATGCCCTAAAGGCCCTGAAGGCAGAGGCTTTGCTGGGTGGCAGAGGAGAGCAGGGGTGTTACTGCAGAGAAGGTGTCTGCACTGCAGACCTGGCAGGGAGCTGCCTGAATGCTTCCCTTGAAGTATCCCTTGCTCTGACCTTCCTTATGAAGAGCTCCCTCCAAAGCCCCCAGGGTGTCATGTGCAACTGTCAGCAGCCTGACCCACACAGACACCTCTGGGCAGCAGAAGAACACTGAAGAAAAATCTCTTTCAAAGTAATGCTTTAGGAGCTTTGGTCACTGATACAAAACTTGCTACACCAATATCATCCCCCTGACTGCTCTTCATGTTATGAAAGTGAAAGCAGATACACCAGAGTGTCTTCCCTTCAGGTACTGCAGGTCTCGACCTTCCCTATGAAGATCCTGCCCCAGATATGTCCTTGGGGTGCTGTGGATCTGCGAGCAGGCTGTCCCAGGCAGCAGCCTCTGGGCAGCAGCAGGACCCCGCCCTACCTTGCCCTCCCCTGCCCTGTTGGGGGGGCTCCTTCCACATGCAGCTTCACCCCACAGTACCCTTAGCAGCTCCCTGGGCAGGATGAGTGCTGAGCCTGGCAGGCAGCAGAGGCCCTGCCCCAGCACACAGCCCCTGGGGCACAGCAGGGACCCTGCTCTGCACCACAGCCCTGGGCACCCCTGCCTGCACCCCAGCTGCACAGCCTGCAGCTGGCCCCCACAGATGGAACCCTCATGCCCTGTCCCTCTGACAGCTTTAGCAGGTAATCATTGAGGCAGGAAACCTCCCTGTCCTCTGCACTGGAGAAGCCAGTATATACGCCAGGAAATTTCTTTTCCTCCACTTTAGAGCCACACATCCCTGGTGACTATAAGCCATGGAAGTGGCAGCTGTAGAAGAGACCTCTAGGATACTCACATCTGCCTGCCCTCACAGACACTTACCCTGTTCAGAGCTGTGAAGAATTCTCCCACACTGAGCTCTCAGCATCTCCCCTCCACACTGCCTTTAATATCTCCCTCCCTTCTCTCAGCTGCCCTTGTCCCCTGCAGGCAGTGCCCCCAGCCCTGCTGTGCTGTGCAGAGGAGCTGCTCCTGGGCAGAGCTGTCTCTCTGCAGTGCTGCCCGCTTGCCAGGAGCTCCCCTTGGGTCCAGGAGCCCGTCCCAGCTCAGCAGCACAGGGATCTCTTGACAAGTCCCTGGGCCTCCAGGGAAATAGACTTCGAAACTGACTGAAGCAATCCCTGATGTTCCCTCCATCAGCTGAGGAGAGACACTTACTTCCAGCACTATCATTTCTCTTATCAGGAGAAGTTTCATCAAAGGACCACCTTGTCACCTTCCACTTTTAGGCAGGACACCCAGACTGTGACTGGCGGGGATCACATTTTCCCAAGCTGAGGGAACTGATCACAGTGAGTCAATTGATGTGTCTCATTTTGAGTTTGATGTCCTAGGCCTGAAAGGGGCCCAGAACCTTCCATATCAGCCACAAACCCACACGGTTTGGGATTTCTCTAACCTCTGTTCAGATATGTACAAATAAGCTAAGTTCCCACAGCAATTACAGGAGATAGAGAAGAGCAGTGAGTTGTTCAAATGCAAACACCATTTGACATTTGAGGTGCCAGAGGTTGTCCGGGTTAGCAGTCATTAGGACTTTAGAGGTTGGGAATATAGATATCGGCACTTTGTCAGTGTGTACTGCCTAAAAATGTTGCCTCCCTTTGTGCCTTGTCACTAATCTGGGAGCTGTCCCTTGGAAGTTGGCTAAATCATATAAATCTCTCCTATAGCATCTCTCTCTCCTCCCCAGACGTGAGCGAAAGATAATGGAGAAGGGGTAACCTAGGGATAGTACTTTCTAAAAGGTGTATTATCACTTATTCTGAAGTGATGTAAGAGTTATCTGCAGAGAAACAAGCACAGACATGCAGAAGCATTGGACAGCTTGTGGTGGGAATAGCTGAGGGCTCTGGTGTGGCTGGGACCTCCACCAACAGAACTGGGGTCCTTGTCCACTCAGCTATCTAGGGCTGCCTTCTCTTCCACTGAGGACCACAAGAGTTCACCAGCCTCAGGGCCTCATTCGCCCTGCACAGAACTTGTGAGGTGTCCAACCACTGTTCTGCACTTGTGTGTACCTCACTTAGAATCCCTCTAAAAGTCCTTTATTCTCCTTCCTCACACCCCTTGGGTTCCTAGACTACATAGTTTCAGAGTCACGACAGCCAGGGCTGACACGGATCATCACATCCCTGACCAGCTCTTTCTGGCATGCAGGTATCAGATCCAGGTTTGAATTACCTTCAGGAGAGGCAGGCAGGGTAGGCAAGGTTGGAGGGGTGGCGATGTACGTGAAGCTGGGGCTGGACGGTGTAGAACTTCAGGGTGGTGATGGTAATGTTGAGAGCCTCTGGGTAAGGATTAAGGGATGTCGTTGTGGGAGTCTATTACAGACCACCTGGCCAGGATGACAATGGTGATGAATTATTCTTTGCAGAACTGAGAGATGCCTTGAGATCAACTCTCCTTGTCCTTATGGGGGACTTCAACTTGCCAGATGTCAACTGGGATCACCACACGGCTGACACGAGCAAGTCCGGGAGGTTCCTAAAGCACCACGATGATAACTTCTTGGTGCAGGTGCTAAGGGAGCCACCTAGGAAAGGTGCCCTCCTAGATCTGTTGCTGGAGAACACAGAGGGTCTTGTGGGAGACGTGACAATTTGCGGTCGTCTCGGCCATAGTGGCCATGAAGAGGTTGTGTTTAAAATTTTTGGTGACAGAAGGAAAACTGCCACCAAAACTTCAGCCCTGGATATGGGGAAAGCAGTCTTCTGGCTGCTCAGGGAACTAGTTAGCAAGGTCCCCTGGGAAGCTGCTTTTGAAGGCATTGGCATCCATCAGTGCTGGTCAGTCTTTAAGCAATGCCTCCTAAAAGCACAGGATCAGGCAATTCCAAAATATCGGAAGTCAAGCAGGTGGGGCAGCAGGCCAGCTTGGCTGACCAGGGATCTTCTACTGGAGCTTAGGCAAAAAAAAAAAAAAAAAAAAAAATGTATGGCTGCTGGAAGCAGGGTCAGGCAATGTGGAAGGACTACAGGAACACGGTTCGCATTCGTAGGGAGAAAATTCATGTGGTCAACGCCCAATTAGTGTTGAAGCTGGCCATGTCTGTGGGAGACAATAAAAAGGTCTTTTTTAAATATGAGAACAGAAAAAGGAGGACCAAAGAAAACATAGGTCCACTACTTGATGGGGAAGGCCTCCTCACAGACAAGGACATAGGCAAAGCAGAGATGTTTAATGCCTTCTTTGACTCTGCCTTGAACACTGATGATAGGCTTCGCGACCCCAAGCGCCCTGAGATGGAGGACCATGACAGTGGGAATGAACTCCCAACTGACCCTGAATGTGTGTGGGATTTGCTGCTCCACCTGGATCCATACAAGTCCATGGGTCCAGATGGGATTCATCCCAGGGTGCTTAGAGCTGGCTGACGTCATCACAGGACCTCTCTCAATTATTGTTCAGTGGTCTTGGGAATCTGGAGAGGTCCCGGTAGACTGGAAGCTGGCAAATGTTGTGCCCATTTTCAAGAAGGGCAAGAAAGAAGACCCTGACAATTACAGGCCTGTCAGCCTCATGTCAGTGCCTGGTAAAATTATGGAGAAGATGATTCTTGAAGTTATTGAAGCGCACCTGGGGGACAATGCAGTCATTGGTCCCAGCCAACATGGGTTCATGAGGGGGGTTCCTGCCTAAGAAATTTGATTTCCTTTTATGATAAGATCAGCCATCTAGTCGATCAAGGAAACCAGCTGATGCGATCTTTTTGGACTTCAGCAAGGCTTTTGACACAGTTTCCCATAGCATCCTACTGGACAAAATGTCCAGCATACAACTCAACAAAACATCATACAATGGTGAGCTAATTGGCTGATGGGCAGGGCTCCAAGGGTTGTGGTAAATGGGTCTGCACCAGGCTGGCAGCTGGTCACTAGTGGGGTCCCTCAAGGCTCCATTTTAGTGCATGTCCTCTTCAATGTTTTTATAAATGATTTGAATGTAGGACTAGGAGGTTGCTGTGGTTTAACCCAGCTGGCAGCTAAACACCACACAGCCGTTTGCTCACCCTTCCCCCTCCCTCTCTGGGATGGGGGAGAGAAATGGGAAAGTGAAGCCTGTGGGTTGAGATAAAGACAGTTTATTAAAGTAGGAAATAATAATAATAATAATAATAATAATAATAGTATGTACCAAACAAGTGATGCACAATGCAATTGCTCACCACCCACTGACCAATGTCCAGCCCAACCCTGAGCAGCCGGCCCCCCACCCTGGGTAGCCACCCCAAAAAAATATGGAATGCTTCACGAATTTGCATGTCATCCTTGTGCAGGGGCCAGGCTAATCTAAACAATATGTTGTTTAGCATGACGTCAGATGGTATGGAATACCCCTTTGGCCAGTTGGGATCAGCTGTCCTGGGTCTGACCCCTCCCAGCTCTTGCTGCACCCCCAGCCTGCCCACTGACAGGACAGAACAAGAAGCTGAAAAGTCCTTGGCCTAGTGTAAACATTGCTCTGCAACAATTAAAACATCAGCATGTTATCAACACTCTTCTCATCTTAATCCAAAACATAGCACCCTACCAGCTACTAGGAGGAAAAATAACTCTGTCCTAACTGAAACAAGGACAGAGGTGTTTTGAGCAAATTTGCCAACGAGACCAAATTGGAATTGTAGTCTTGGCTGAGGGTGGAAAGCAGAGAGATCTGGACAGATTGGAGATCTGGGCAATCACCAACTGCATGAAGTTTAACAAGAGCAAGTGCCGAGTCCTGCACCTGGGACGGGGCAACCCCGGCTATACGTACAGACTGGACAATGAGATGCTGGAGAGCATCTCCCCGCAGAGAGGGATCTTGGGGTTGTGGTTGACAGCAAGTTGAATATGAGCCAGCAGTGTGCCCTGGCAGCCAGGAGGGCCAACCGTATCCTGGGGTGCATCAAGCACAGCATCGCTACTCGGTCGAGGGAAATGATCGTCCCACTGTACTCTGCACTGGTGTGGCCTCACATTGGGTACTGTGTGCAGTTCTGGGCAGCACAGTACAAAAAGGACGTGAAACTCATGGAGAGTGTTCAGTGGAAGGCTATGAAGATGGTGAAGGGACTAGAGGGGAAGACGTATGAGGAGAGGCTGAGGTCACTGGGCCTGTTCAGCCTGGAGAAGAGGAGGCTGAGGGGAGTCCTCGTAGTGGTCTATGTCTTCCTTGCAAGGGGAAGAGGAGGGGCAGGTGCCGACCTATTCTCCATAATCACCAGTGATAGGACCTGCGGGAATGGTGTCAAGCTGAGGCAGGGGAGGTTTAAGCTAGACATCAGGAAGAGGTTCTTCACCAAGAGGGTGGCTGCACACTGGAACAGGCTCCCCAGGGAAGTCGTCACTGCACCAAGCCTGTTGGAATTTAAGAAGTGTTTAGACTGTACACTTAGTGACATGGTCCACAATTTTGGGTAGACCTGTGCAGTGCGAGGAGTTGGACTTGATGATCCTTATGGGTCCCTTCCAACTCAGGATATTCTATGATTCTATGACTCTATGATTCTTCCCTCTGCCTCCTGGGTGCCTACTCTCTTCTCTGAGATTGCAGAGATGCGGGTTTCCTGTGAATACCTGTCTTTAGTTCTTCCCCTGTGGATGAGCCCACAGAGGAAGTTCTCTCACATTTATGGCGAATGCAGTGACTGCCCATGCCAGGCTCCGCTGTCCTTGGAGGTACCCTGGGCTCTGCAAGCATCTCCAGATTCCCCTCCTGAAGGACATCACCTACAGGTCACATGTGGGAACAGCCCTGGCTATGTAATGCAGTGAGCATTCGCTGCCTCTGCTCTCAGCAGACACCCATGGGTGAGTGTTAAATCTAGCCCTTGGTCTCTGACAGGTCACAATGTGACAAAGAGCCATTCCTTCCTGAACCAAAGCAGGAACAGACCTTTGTGGGGAGCAATTTTTTGGGCCTTTTCTTGACACTGGTTTGGAAAAGTGTCATTCAGGCATTGTACAATGCCTGCATTCAGGCATTGTACTTGGGTGATGCCATTTTATTACACGGATATTATGAGAGAGTCTTCACTGATTCACAGACACAGAATCACAGAATAGTCTAGGTTGGAAGAGACCTCCATGATCACCTACTCCAACCTCTGACCTAATGCTAACAAGTCCTCCAATAAACCATTACCCTAAGCTCTACATCTAAGTGTCTTTTAAAGACCTCCAGGGATGGTGACTCAGCCATTTCCCTGGGCAGCCTATTCCAGTGACTAACAACCCTTTCAGTAAAGAGGTTTTTCCTAATATCCAACCTATCCACTAATATCCACTTGCAGTGTTAGATGCACATTTATACAGCCTCCATATGGGACAGAACAGGTTCATTCATTCATAGCAGTAAGGGGAATACAAATATTTATGTAGGAATGCAAGTACCACAAGCTGTCCTAGTGTTAATAAGAACATAATAATGATTATGATGAGAACAACCAAAAAACAGTCTTGAAAGGGGATGTACTGGGGTTCATTACCGGAGAGTAAAGGGATCCTTACGAGTACTGAAAAACATCCCCCAAATCAGTTTCCAGACTGCATCCTTCAGCTCCTGGTTCCTCATGCTGTAGATGAGAGGGTTCAATGCTGGTGGCACCACCGAGTACAGAACTGCCAGCAAAAGATTCAAGGAGGAGGAGGACATGGAGGGGGGCTTCAGATAGGAAAATGTGCCAGTGCTGATGAACAGGGAGACCACGGCCAGGTGAGGGAGACACGTGGAAAAGGCTTTGTGTCGGCCCTGCTGTGAGGGGATCCTCAGCACAGCCCTGAAGATCTGCACATAGGACAGCACAAGGAAAATAAAACACCCAAGTGCTAAAACAGCACTAACCACAAGAAGCCCAACTTCCCTGAGGTAGGCATCTGAGCAAGAGAG
>NW_023307918.1:0-1006 GCF_011077185.1 Oxyura jamaicensis
GTTCTTCTGTGAAATTCCCCAGATCCTCAAGCTCTCCTGCTCAGATGACTACCTTAAGGAAATTGGGCTTCTTGTGGTTAGTGCTGTTTTGGCATTTGGATGTTTTGTTTTCCTTGTGCTGTCCTATGTGCAGATCTTCACGGCTGTGCTGAGGATCCCCTCACAGCAGGGACGGCACAAAGCCTTTGCCACGTGCCTCCCTCACCTGGTCGTGGTCTCCATGTTCATCAGCACTGGCACATTTTCCTACCTGAAGCCCCCCTCCATGTCCTCCTCATCCCTGAATGTTTTGCTGGCAGTTCTGTACTCGGTGGTGCCTCCAGCAGTGAACCCCGTCATCTACAGCATGAGGAACCAGGAGCTGAAGGATGCAGTGTGCCAAGTGATGACTGGATGTTTTTCTGAAACAAGAAATGGCCTGTTTTCTTCTGCATATCACTCATAATGTAATTCATTACAAACCTAGATGTTGGTGTTCTGTGTGTGTGTGCATTACATTTTTTCCCCTGCTTTACTTATGATAGTGTTGTCCACAAAGAGATAATATTATTCATTCATTAAGCATTTCAGTATCTACCTGTCCCGTGTGACTCTAAGGCTTGGGATAAACTAGAAGCCAAGCTATCTGAATCTTCAAATAAAAAGAAAGCTCTGACTTGCTTGCCTGAGATCCTTCCTTGGAGACCTGTGGTGGGGCCCTGCAGGGGCACTTGGCTGTGCGCAGAGGTGGAGGGGAGAAGAGTCCTGGCACAGCAGCAGGACCTTTCCTGATCTACTTTCCTTCACCACCCATGCTCTCCTTCGGAGCCCTTGTGTTGCTGTGAGGACTGGTTGCTCCTGTAGCTTGCTCAGCGTGCTGCTGTGGGGCAGGGACAGGCCAGGGGCACTTCTCTAACACACCTGGCTCTGTACCAGCATCTCCAGCATAAAAGGAGATCTGCTGAGGACAGTGCCTGAAGGCTCAGCTCTTCTCCCAGAGCTGCCCTCATGCATATTGCAAAGGAAT
>NW_023307919.1:0-4517 GCF_011077185.1 Oxyura jamaicensis
GCCACCCCTATATATTGTTCAGCATGACGTCAGATGGTATGGAATACACATTTGGCCAGTTTGGGTCAGCTGTCCTGGGTCTGTCCCCTCACAGCTCCTGCTGCACCCCCAGCCTGCCTGCTGGCAGGACAGAGTGAGAACCTGAAAAGTCCTTGGCTTAGTGTAATCACTGCTCTGCAACAATTAAAACATCAGCATGTTATCAGCACTCTTCTCATCCTAATCCAAAACATAGCACCCTACCAGCTACTAGGAGGGAAAATAACTATCCTAACTGAAACCAGGACAGTTTTTCCTTTACTTGTTTCTTTCTATTTTTTTTTCTTTTTATCTTTTTATTTTCCTCTTTTTTTTCTTTCCTTTATTTGTTCTTTTTTTTTCCTTTTTTCATTTTCTTTTTTTTTTTCTTTTCATTTCTTTTTTTTTTCCTTTTTTTATTTTTCTCATTTAGTCCTTTTTCTTTTTTCCTTTCCTTTTTTCTTTCTCTTTTTCTCTTTTTGTCTTTTTTTCTTTCTTTCCCCCCCTTTTTTTTTAAGTTAAAACCATAAGGAGTTATCACAGATCTGGGGTAGGAGGTTTGAAGCCTTGGCCGAGCTGCCGTCGGCAGCGCCAGCAGAGGGGCTGGCGGGCTGAGGGGGGGCCAGCCCGGGAGGTGGGGTGGGGGGTAGCAACACCGACAGATCCGCTCGGTTCGGTGGGCGCAGCAGAGAGAAACGAAGAGGAAGGCTCCGGGGCAGCCCGGGGGTGAGGGGTGGTGGCGGGAGGGCAGCAGCAGCGGCGGAGCCGAGGGCGGAGGTCGGCACGCCTCTCCTCCCTCTCCTGTGGGCGGTGCAGGACATCCCCCCTGGGCGTCCTGGGGTGTTACTTCCGCAAGCGGCTCGTATCTCTGCTTTGACCTGGCCCCGCCAACTTCCGTCTTTTCCACGCCCGATGGTGGGCCCGGCGGGACTTCCGCATGATTTAGAGGGGCATCCCCAGAGTTTTCACCTGCAATGCGCTTGTTAAAAGTCAGCAACAGTTCTGCAAGGGCTGCCGCTCCTAGTGTTGACATTTGGGCCATGGCGCAGGCAACCTCCTTCTCTGCTTCCATGGCCTTTAAATGTCTCTAATACCCTTCACCACAACTCGCGGACAGTTTTCACCTCCTTTTCATCTTTTGAATCCCCTGTTATAGTCCTTTCCCACATGGTATTCCCAAATTCTCGCCATTCCGTAACAGGGAACAGCAAGGCAGTCTCTCTAAAATGTCCCCATCGTTGTCCCAGCTTAATCAGCTTAGTCTATTGCTTTCCCGTTGTCTTGATACCTCTGTTAGAGAGTATTCCAGCGAGCAACAATGCAGCAGCCTCCACTTCCATGGCTGCGCTTCCTCTGAGAGGTAGGGAGCAACCCTGACCCGTGTCTGCCAAGCAGCACCCTCTCAGCTGTTTAATTTTCCCAATCCCCTCCTCTAGCTGCTTACCGCAGTCTTGGAGAACTCAGTCGAGCTGGACTGTCTGGCGAGAAACCATCCTCTGCTACCAGATGTTGGAAAGGGAGACGGTCCCGAGTAACGATGCAACCTCGATGCGAGTATAATCGTCCTCCTTTATTGCATGTTCTCTCAGAGTATATATAGGCAACTAACTACAGCACACGCCAACAACAATTTATCTTTGGTCTAGCTTCTCCGTGCACTTGTCTCTAGCTTGTTTCCTCATTATCTCTAATACAAGGATGTGGGAAACAGCGCAAAGCCACCTGCGAATTCCTTTCCCACACAACCCGTGAGTTGTTCTTTCCTTTACTTCTTCCTCTCCTCATCTGAGGAGGGGGAGTGAGAGAGCAGTTGTGGTGTTCAGCTGCCTACCACGGTAAAACCATCACGCAAACTTAGCCCCAAGAACACACTAGCTGTCGATAGTATGAAGTTTCCAAGAATCACAAATGTTTGGGACAACCTTGTCAGAGGGGTTGTCCTGGTTTCAGTTAGGGCAGAGTTATTTGTCCTCCTAGTAGCTGGTAGCGTGCTATGTTTTGGATTAGGATGAGAAGAGTGCTGATAACATGCTGATGTTTTAATTGCTGCAGAGCAATGCTTACACCAAGCCAAGGACTTTTCAGCTTCTCGCTCTGTCCTGCCAGCGGGCAGGCTGGGGGTGCAGCAAAAGCTGGGAGGGGACAGACCCAGGACAGCTGACCCAAACTGGCCAAAGGGGTATTCCATACCATCTGACGTCATGCTGAACAATATATAGGGGTGGCTAGCCGGGGTGGGGGGCCGGCTGCTCGGGGTTGGGCTGGGCATCGGTCAGCAGGTGGTGAGCAATTGCATTGTGCATCACTTGTCTGTACATATTATTATTATTATTATTACTTTCTATCTTAATAAGCTGTCTTTGTCTTAACCCACAGGCTTCACTTTCCAGTTTCTCTCCCCGATCCCAGAGAGGGAGGGGGGAAGGTGAGCGAACGGCTGTGTGGTGTTTAGCTGCCAGCTGGGTTAAACCACAACAGGGGTGTTTGTGTGTAACACTCTGATATCAACCATTAGAAGAAGGGCAATGAAATGGAGAAAGTGGACAAGTGTCTGAGTGAAGCACAGACACTTGTCCACTTGTAAGACTCACAGTCCACAGAGCCATTCTGGCTACCCCCTCTTCCTGATTGTTGTCAGGAGAGCTGGTCTTTCTTTTAGTCTTAGCAAATTAGTTTTGTTTGGTAGAGAAAAAAAAAATGCATTTAGGTTTCAGTTCTGTAAATTTCAGTAAAATCTCACCAATTTACAGTTGTGGTAAACTGGTCTACATTAAACACTTGCACTGGGAGATTCGGGGGGGGGGGAAATCTTGAGTGTGGGAGAGAGGAATCCAGCCACCTGAGAACATGTGTGTCAGGAGAGGCTTTCCAGGGGAAAGAAACATGGCCATGAGAAAGACTGTGTTTTATTCTCATTTTCTACCTTGAAAGGTCATATTTGACTGATAATGACATTTTCTATTCTCCAAAGCATATGTAGGCTGGAAATGACATCACCTTGCCTGAGGGAACTTTATAACACCTCCTTGATTTTGTGTCACTCAGCTTTACAAATTGGGAAAATTGAGTCAGATGAGGACCTACCCAACAACAAAACATCAGGCTTTCGAGATCTACCAGGAGGTGTGACCCATACTGGTTTTCACAGCCTCTTCCCCACCCTGCTTTCACACCAGAGGCCAGCAGAAACCATAAGACAAGAAGACAACGTGCCATTTGGACATGGAGCATCTTCCTGCATAGTGCCTCTGTTCATCATATGCAAAATGTGCTGGAGAGTGAGCTCTCCTTTCCCAGGGTGATGTATCTCCTGCAGCAATGGTAGGGTGCTATGAGTGGTACAGCTCTGCTTTTCCCATGACTTTTGGGTTCGGCAGATCTCCCAAACTGTACATTTTGCCTGCAGCTGCAGCGATGCCTCACAACACAGCAGCTCTCACTACAAGTGATCGCAGCTGGCGCATCTCTTTGAGCTGAATTGGTGAAAGACAGAGTAAATGACAGGTTACTTCAATACAGCTCTTAGCGAGAACTTATGGAGATTATTATAATGGAGCTGGAAAGACATCACTGGAATCTGCTTGTGGAGCTGGCAAATGAGCGATACCTTTCTTTTATATCTTTTAATCACTGTGTTTTCTACTTATGCAAATTGCAGTAATACCTTTGATGCTTTGGATTTCCATAGCATTGAGGTTTGTGGCAGTGACATGATGATTCAGAGCTGGATGCTCATCTGCTGCTAACTTGTTTCTACATCAAAGATATATCACATTTGGTGGTGACATGCATTGATTCATGTAGTAGGTGTATCATCAGAACACACATTCAGAAAGAAACATACCACAAAGGGCTACTTAGGGAGTCTCCATTCTAGTTTCAGCATGGTTTAGGGATTACTTGCACTATAAATCGCAGGTAAGACCCTTTACCATGTGCCAAAAAATGCATAAGGGCCTAATTTAACCTGCACCAAACTTTTTGTTAGTCCTCTGCTGTAAAAACAAACAAACAAACAAAACAACAACAACAACAACAAACAAAAACAGGCAGAGCAAGTCTGTGTCTGCTTCCACTACTCCACAAAAATACAAAAATATTAATATGTGTCTATGCATTTGTGATACCCAGTGACATTTAAGGGAGGGAGCTTTAGGAGCTTTATCAATCTAATTCTTACTTGGTGATACAGTAGGTTTTATATGCCTAAATTACCATGCTGATTTTGAAAAAGAGAATTAGGGCTCCTAAGTCACTTAGGCAGTCTTGAAAATGACATCAAAGATCTTTGCAAAGGGACAGAGCTTGGTGGATATTATTACCTGGTAAAATGTCTTCTCATAAGACATGTGTCTTGTGGTTTAACCCGGCTGGCAGCTGAACACCACACAGCCGTTCGCTCACCCTCCCCTCTCCCTCTCTGGGATGGGGGAGAGAAACGGGAAAGTGAAGCCTGTGAGTTGAGATAAAGACAGTTTATTAAGATAGAAAATAATAAT
>NW_023307920.1:0-2630 GCF_011077185.1 Oxyura jamaicensis
CCTCTCCTCTGGATTCATTCTAACAGATCCATGTCCTTCTTACACAGGGTCCCCAGACCTCAATGCAGTCCTCAAGGTGTGGCCTCATCAGGGCTGTGTACAGAGGGGCAATAACTCCCTACTTCTGCTGACCACAGGATTCCTGGTCCAAGCCAGGATGCTGTTGGCCTTCATGGCAGCCTGAGCACACTGCTGGCTCATGTTCAGCCGACTATCAACCAATACACCCCAAGGCCATTTCCGCTGGGCAGTTTTCCACACGCTCCTCCCCAGCATTGCATGGGGTTGTCATGCCCCACGTGCAGGACCTGACACATAACCTTGATGAACTTCATGCAGTTGGCCTCAGCCCATGGGTCCAGCCTAGCCAGGACTCTCTGCAGAGCCCACCTACCACTGAGCAGACCAACACTCACTCCTAACTTGGTGTCAGATGACGAACTTCCTGAGGGTGCACTCGATCCCATCATCCAGACTGATAAAGATACTGAAGGGAACTGGCCCCACAGCTGAGCCCTTGGGGACACTACTAGTGGCCAGACTCCAAATGGATTTAACTCTTTGGGCCCAGCCACCCATCCCGTTTTGAACTCAAAGAAGCATACACCAAGCCAGTTTTTCCAGGAGAACGCTGTGGGAAATGATTTCCAAAGCCTTCCTGAATTCTAGGTAGACCACATCCACGGTCTTTCCCTTGTCCACTGAGTTCATCACCTTGTCTTAGAAGGAGATCGGATTTGTCAAGCAGGACCTGGTTTAATAAACCCCTTCTGACTGGGCCTGATCACCTGGTTGTCCTGGAAATGTTGCGTGATGGTACTCAAGAGAATCTGCTCCGTGAGTTTCCCTAGCACTGAGGTCAGACTGACAGGCCTGTAGTTCCCCAGCTCCTCCTTCCAGCCCCTTCTTGCAGGTGGCCATCACATTTGCTAGTCGCCCCTCGACTGGGACCTGCCTTAAAAGCAGGCCTGCTGAGAAATGACGGAAAGCAGCTTGGTGAGTACTTCAGTACATCTAAGTGCAGTAGCAGTTTGCTAACCATTTCCTGATGGATTATGAGAGCTCCATTGGGATCAAGGTCCTTAACTACCAGCAAAGGGGGCTGAATACTCGGGGAACAACTGGTCTTGCTGCTAAACTCTGAGGTAAAGAATGCACTGAGTACCTCAGCCTTTTCCTCATCGCTTCTAAATTGAATTCTCTTTTACCACATTCAATACAGGATGAAGCTTCTCCTTAATTCTCTCTCTCTTTTTTTTTTTTTATTATTATTTTCTTACGTATTTATAAATAAAAACATACAAAAAAGATTTTTTATTGTGTTTAACAGTAATAGACATATTTGGCTCCAGTTGGGCTTTGGCCCTTCTCATTCTGTCCTTGCACAGTGTAACAACCTTTAGGACTCAGCTTCAGACCAAATGACAGCATACATGAGAAACAGAGAAAGGTGGAATCTGGCAGCCTTCCATCTTCTACCCTTCTGTGAGACTGTGCTGGAGCTCTGTTCAACTAGTTACTCCTCCACTGTGCAAAATCTCC
The DNA here is from genome assembly GCF_011077185.1 of Oxyura jamaicensis. Lineage (NCBI taxonomy): Eukaryota > Metazoa > Chordata > Aves > Anseriformes > Anatidae > Oxyura > Oxyura jamaicensis. Next base: position 1,543 of record NW_023307920.1, read on the forward strand.
TGTAATTCCTGATGCTGTTCCCTTGTGAGAGACAGCAAAATTAGGATGAGACACCTCCCTGCAGCTATTAACAGTTAACAGAATGAAGGTCCAGGGGAACCTTGAGGTCCAGGGGAACCTTGAGGAACTGCAGGATTTTGCCTACAGAAACCTCTTGACATTGTCAAGGAGAAGAGCCTAGTCCTCCACTGGAGGAAGAGGAACCCCACACATCATGGCAGGCTGGGACCCTGCTGAGTGAGCAGTGCCCAGCAGGAGCAGGGCCTGGGCACCACAAGGGATGCCATACGAGCAGTGCTGCCTGCTCTCCAGGAACCACGCCAGCTTCCTACAGTGCTGCCTAATGCAGAGCATGGCCATCAAGATCTGACTTAACATCCTCAGCTCATATTCAGTGAGCAACCACCCACACAACGGTCCACAGGAACAAGGAAATTGGTAGAGCTCTGGGATTCCCTAGGACAGCCTGCTGTGGAGGGCTTCAAGGCCATCAAGTATATCTGAGTTCTTCTACTCAGCTCAGAGCCAGTGTGACACCACCCACCCAGGGGTGTCCCAGTGTGTAGCTCCTCTTTTAGGACAACTGCAGGACAGTGCCCAGAGAGGTTCTGCCAAGGTGGAGTTCAGGGCCTAAAGCTTCTGACTTTTGTTGATTGGCTGAGGGATCTGGGTTTCTCTGGCCCCGTGGCGTGGAGACTCCAAACAGAGCAAAAGTAGCCTGAGACTGCCTGAAGGCTGGTTGTACAGATGCTGTAGCTTTCCTCTCTAGGGTAAAATGGCACGAGAAAGAAATAATGCCACAAAGGTGACTTCAGGATGCTGAGACTGGACAGGAATAGAAAGAAATCCCCATTATTTCTCTTTTTTATCCAGGATTGCTGGAGACTGCCCCAGGAAGAGCCCTGAGCAAGGTGTGAAGGGAAAGGATCTGCCTTCCCAGGGACTGGGGGTTAAGGATTGGGCCTTGTTCTTCGTGAAACACATCCAGTTTTCCTGCACATCAGTGCCACCTTCACATTGCCTTTGACTACTTGTCCTCACGGCCTCCAAGGTTCTGCTCTAACGAGCTCCAAGGGAGGCTGTGTCAG
>NW_023307921.1:0-7074 GCF_011077185.1 Oxyura jamaicensis
ACTGCTGTTCTAGCTCCAAGTGCAGAGCGCAGCACTGTATGGGCTGCTGCAGGGAAAGGTAACATCCCAGCCAGACCCAGCACAGGGCCTGACCCCACCAGCAGGGCTCAGCAGGACAGGGTGGCAGTGGCAGGAGAGCAGCTCTGCATGGACCCAGCGCTGGTGCTCCCTGGCCGTGCTGCTGGGCCACAACACTTCTCCCCTCCACCTCTGCACACAGGCACTGTCCCTGAAGCCACACAAAAGGCCTCAGAGGAAGGACAGAAGACAAAAAGGCACTTTAATTGGTTTAAATACACAAGCAAAATGTAGAACTCTATTTCTTTGTGGAAACATTTGATAAAATACAATTGGGAAAAAATACAGCAATAACAACACAAGAAGATAAGACCCACTGGCTTCGCCTATCATGAGTAACATCAGGAGTGTTCTACAGAAGAAGGTGGGCAATATATTGCTCAAGAAAAACACCCTGTCATCACTTTCCACATGGCAACCTTGATCTCCTTGTTCCTCATGCTGTAGATGAAGGGGTTCAGTACTGGAGGCACCACCGTGTACAGGAATGCCAGCACAAGATCCAGGGAAGGGGAGGAAATCGAGGGGGGCTTCAGGTGGGCAAAGATAACTGTGCTGAGAAAGAGGGAGACCACAGCCAGGTGAGGGAGACACGTGGAAAAGGCTTTGTGCCGGCCCTGCTGCGAAGGGATCCTCAGCACGGCCCTGAAGATCTGCACGTAGGACAGAGCAATGAAACCAAAACACCCCAACAACAGAAAAGCAGTAGCCATAGTAAGTTGAACTTCCCTTAGGTAGGAGTCTGAGCAGGAGAGCTTGAGGATCTGGGGCATTTCACAGAAGAACTGGTTGAGGGTATTGCCACAACAGAGAGGCAGGGAAAATGTATTGGCAATGTGCAGGACAGCAAGGAGAAAGCCACTGCCCCAGGCAGCTGCTGCCATCTGGGCACAAGCTCGGCTGCCCAGGAGGCTCCCGTAGTGCAGGGGCTTGCAGATGGCAACGTAGCGGTCGTAGGCCATGACGGTGAGAAGGCAATACTCTGCTCCAGCCAAGAAGAATAAAAAGAATATCTGTGCAGCACAGCCTTCATAGGAGATGGCCCTGGTGTCCCAGAGGGCATTGGCCATGGCTTTGGGGAGAGTGGTGGAGATGCAGCCCAGGTCAAGGAGGGCGAGGTTGAGGAGGAAGAAGTACATGGGCGTGTGGAGGCGGTGGTTGCAGGCTACAGTGGTGAGGATGAGGCCGTTGCCCAGGAGGGCAGCCAGGTAGATGCCCAGGAAGAGCGCAAAGTGCAGGAGCTGCTGCTCCTGCGTGTCTGTGAATGCCAGCAGGAGGAACTTGGTGATGGAGCTGCTGTTACACATTTGCTGCCTCTGAGCAAGGGAGCCTGTCCAAAAGAAGCAAAGACAGTGCAAAATGTAAGGACTTTTCTGACCCAAATCCATTGCATGTCTCAACAAACCCCACACAAACAACATACTGCCTCATTCATTTCAGGATGATCTTTTTGCTGCTCCTTGTCTTTTCTCTGGTTGGTGCTCTGAGGATGCCACAAGAAGCAGGGGGCTGTGCTGTGGGCTCTGCAGCCGTCAGTCCTGATCTACAGCAGCAGGTAAAAGGGAACCTGGAGTGAGCTGAGAAGTCTGCAGGCCAAGGACATGTCCCTGCTGCAGGACATGAGGAGAAGGTCAAAGAATTCTCTGAGACAACAAAGGAGATGTCGGTACCGCCTGTATGCTGAGGTGTGTGAGGTGCCTGAGAGCAGCAGCAGTGCTCAAGGAGCCTTAGTCTCTGCTGCAGATGTTAGTGCTCCATTCCCATCCTTCTGCCTCAGCACATGGGCAGGAAAATGAAGCAGATTCTGAAAAGCGCCCTGCCTTCAGACAGCTCTTGCCGTGCAGTTCTGCTGTGCAGTGCTCTGGGGAGGTGTGGGGCTGTGAGCAGCCTGCCCCAGGCAGCAGGCAGCAGCCGGCCCCAAGAGAAGGGAGCCCTCGGGCCCTGCACGCTGACCCTGCAGCACACAAGCCCTGCGTGCCCTTCAACTCCAACACCGAGCGTCCTCCTGACAGCTCCCATGGGCTGAGGGCTGTGCCAGCTCCAGGAGAGCCTGGCAGGGTGCGCAGCGGCATTGCCCTGCACCCCGAGACTCACCGTGGGGAGGTGGCTGTGAGGAGTTCTCCCCCCACCAGCTCTCCTCTGCCTTTCTATCCCAGGCTGCCCTGAACCTCTCTCCCCTTCTCTCCTCTCCCCATGCCAGCTGCAGGCAGTGCCCCCAGCCCTGCTGCTCCTGGGTGGCTGCAGCAGCTTCTCAAGGAGTCCAAGTCTGATGCCAACTCCAAAGCCAATCACAGCATTAATGGTCCCAATGGAGGTCATTACTCACAAAGCCTCCCCACGGACTTGTTAGAGCAGAAAAGTGCAGGCAGTGATGACGGGGAGACCAAGGCCCAGTAAAGGCGGCTCTGATGCTGAGGAAACCTTGATGTGTCCCATGAAGTCCAACAGTCGGGCCCTGACCCCAGCCTCTGGGAAGGGAGCTCCTGTCCCTCCAGTGGGCTTTAGGGCTCTTCCTGGGTGTCCTCGTTTTAGCTAGGAGAGAGTTAATTTTCCTCCCAGTAGCTGGTAGAGTGCTATGTTTTGGATTTAGGATGAGACTAATGTTGATAACACATGGATGTTTTAATTGTTGCAGAGCAGTGCTTACACCAAGCCAAGGACTTTCAGCTCCTCGCTCTGTCCTGCCAGCGGGCAGGCTGGGGGTGCAGCAAGAGCTGGGAGGGGACAGAGCCAGGACAGCTGACCCCAACTGGCCACAGGGGTATTCCATAACATCTGATGTCATGCTGAACAATAAATTGGGGTGGCTAGCCAGGGTGGGGGACCGGCTGCTTGGGGACAGGCTGGGCATCGGTCAGCGGGTGGTGAGCAATTGCATTGTGCATCACTTGTTTTGTACATATTATTATTACTATTATTTTATTTTTCTGTCCTAATAAACTGTCTCTATCTCAACCCATAGGTTTCATTTTTTTTCTCGTTTCTCTCCCCCATCCCAGAGAGGGAGGGGGGAGGGTGAGCGAACGGCTGTGTGGTGTTTAGCTGCTGGCCGGGTGAAACCACAACAGTCCTTTTGGCACCCAACATAGGGCACGAAGGGTTGAGGTAATGACAGATCTGAATAGAGTGTATTAAAACAAAATTCTGATTAGCATTACATCAGTTTAATATTTCCTGATCAGAATGCTGATTTTTGTGATCTCAAGTCTGCTGTGCCTGTTTTCCGAATTGAGTTACGTAGCACATGACTTGCTGTATATGTTCCCTGTCGTGTTGCTTATCACTGCTGGGGGTTGGTACAAGGTTATTATTTTGCTGTACCGTGTAACACTGGCTTACGATATGATAAAGTTACCGGCCATGAGACTAACCCGGTATTTGTACTCAGCATTGTCATCAACTCCATACTTTGGGAACCCTACCTCAGAAACTAGTAATAATTCCACTTTTCATGCTTTTTCTTCAGGGAGTCCATCTACGGAGGGGTCAGGGGAAGATGTTTTTTCCCATTTGTTCACTCTCCCTTTCTTCTCCTCCAGGCGCGTTATGGTAGCTTTCCAAAACTTCGAATATCCTTGGGATGTTCAGACCAGCATGTTCTCATTGTTATTTCTCCTGAATGCACTTCAGGTTTTGTCTAAGGTTAAACAAATACTTAAGGGTGTCATCCAGAGATCTGTCCTGAGGCGGGATAATTATGAGTGGCAGGGAGAGTGGGAGGATATGGGCAGGCATCTAGAGCAGTGGGCACCTCCAGGGCTTTGGAAATTTACCCCTGAACAACTGAAAAATCCTAAAAAAACTGGTGGAGTGCTTGAAAAAGGTGTGTTATCACCCTGGCAGTACCAGACATACAGAAATGACTGCAACGTGCTGGGGCTTGGCCCATGCTTACCGAGCTGCACTCAATGCCAGGATAACCCCACTGACAGAGCCGGCGGCCACTTCAACCTCTGAGACAGACCCAGCAGCCACTCCAAGCCCTAAAACGGGCCCCAAGGCTGAGCCAGGAAAACAAACTGTACCAGTGTTGGTTGTACCCGTAACCAAGGTGAAAAAATGGTACAGAGACTCAGGTAATTTAGAACGCAGAGTCTGCTGCTAGGTCTAGGTGTAGAGAAGACGAGGCCGCGCCATCAGAGGAGCAGGAGGATGAAGGTGAAGATGTCGCAAAAACAGCAGTATCTAGCTGAAACCTAAATGAGCGTGAGCTACGAGATGTGCGAAAAGATTTTGGTTGCTGCATAGGCGAGCAGCTTGTCACCTGGCTGCTCCGGTGCTGGGACACTGGAGCCAATAGCATGGAATTTGAGGGTGGAGAAGCCAGGCAGCTGGGATCCCTTGCTAGAGATGCAGGCATTGACAAAGCAATTGCAGATGGAGCACGACCTCACAGCCTCTGGAGGCATCTCCTGTCAGCTGTGAGGGAAAGGTATCCCTACAAGGAAGAAGTTGTATGTCTGCCAGGCAAGTGGACCACTATGGAGAAGGGAATCCAGTACTTGAGGGAATTAGCAGTACGGGAGGTGATTTACGAGGACCTCGACAACGAACAAATATCCACAGATCCAGATGACGTCAAGTGTACACGACCCATGTGGCAGAAGATTGTACGGAGTGCACCATCACCATATGCCAGCTCATTGGCAATAATGGCCTGGAAAGAGGATGAGGCACCCACCGTGGGTGATGTGGCTAAACAACTCCGGCAGTACAAAGAAAGTCTCTCCTCTTCCTCACAGGCCTGCGTCTCGGCTGTGGAGAAACTTTCTGAAGAGTTCCACCAACTTCAAGAGAATTGATCTTCCTCCCCACCTCTACAAACCAGTGTCTCAGCTATTAGGGGTAAGCGCCCTTCTGTGCAAGGAAGACGATATGGGGGGTACACACCCTGTGCCACTCCGTGGTTTTACCTACGTGACCATGGAGAGGCCATGAGAAAACAGGATGGAAAATCTGCCGTGACCCTAGAGGCACGGGTACATGAGTTGCAAGGAAAAACAATCGGGAAAAAGGGGTTGTCCTGGTTTTAGTTAGGACAGTTATTTTTCCTCCTAGTAGCTGGTAGGGTGCTATGTTTTGGATTAGGATGAGAAGAGTGCTGATAACATGCTGATGTTTTAATTGCTGGAGAGCAATGCTTACACTATCACACAGAATCACACAGAATTTCTAGGTTGGAAGAGACCTCAAGATCATCGAGTCCAACCTCTAACCTAACACTAACAGTCCCCACTAAACCATATCCCTAAGCTCTACATCTAAACGTCTTTTGAAGACTTCCAGGGATGGTGACTCCACCACCTCCCTGGGCAGCCTGTTCCAATGCCTCACAACCCTTTCAGTAAAGAAGCTCTTCCTAACATCTGACCTAAAACTCCCCTGGCGCAACTTTAGCCCATTCCCCCTCATCCTGTCACCAGGCACGTGGGAGAACAGGCCAACCCCCACCTCTCTACAGCCTCCTTTAAGGTATCTGTAGAGAGCGATAAGGTCACCCCTGAGCCTCCTCTTCTCCAGGCTGAATAAGCCCAGCTCCTTCAGCCGCTCCTCGTAGGACTTGTTCTCCAGGCCCCTCACCAGCTTCGTCGCCCTTCTTTGGACCCGCTCAAGCACCTCGATGTCCTTCTTGTAGCGAGGGGCCCAAAACTGAACACAGTACTCGAGGTGCAGCCTCACCAGAGCCGAGTACAGGGGGACGATCACCTCCCTAGCCCTGCTGGTCACACTATTTCTGATACAAGCCAGGATGCCGTTGGCCTTCTTGGCCACCTGAGCACACTGCTGGCTCATATTCAGCCGACTGTCCACTATCACTCCCAGGTCCTTCTCCGCCTGGCAGCTCTCCAACCACTCATCTCCCAGCCTGTAGCTCTGCTTGGGATTATTACGCCCCAGGTGCAGGACCCGGCACTTAGCCTTGTTAAACTTCATGCAGTTGACCCCAGCCCATCGGTGCAGCCTCTCCAGATCCTCCTGCAGAGCCTTCCTACCCTCGAGCAGATCGACACACGCACCTAACTTGGTGTCATCTGCAAACTTACTGAGGGTGCACTCAATGCCCTCGTCCAGATCATTGATGAAGATGTTAAAGAGGACCGGCCCCAGCACCGAGCCCTGGGGGACGCCACTAGTGACTGGCCTCCAACTGGATTTGACTCCATTTACCACAACTCTTTGGGCCCAGCTATCCAGCCAGTTTCTAACCCAACGAAGCGTGCGCCAGTCCAAGCCAAGAGCAGCCAGTTTCTTGAGGAGAATGCAGTGGGAGACGGTGTCAAAAGCCTTGCTGAAGTCAAGGTAGACCACATCCACAGCCTTTCCCTCGTCCACCCAGCGCGACACTTTGTCATAGAAGGAGATCAGGTTCATCAAGCAGGACCTGCCTTCCATAAACCCATGCTGACTGGGCCTGATCGCCTGCTTGCCCTTCAAGTGCCGCATGATGACTCCCAAGAGGATCTGCTCCATGAGCTTCCCTGGTACTGAGGTCAAACTGACAGGCCTGTAGTTCCCCGGGTCAGCCCTCCGGCCCTTCTTGTAGATGGGCGTCACATTCGCTAGCCGCCAGTCAGCTGGGACCTCCCCCGATAGCCAGGACTGCTGATAAATGATGGATAGTGGCTTGGCCAGCTCCTCTGCCAGTTCTCTCAGTACCCTTGGGTGGATCCCATCCGGCCCCATCGACTTGTGCACATCCAAGTGCCGTAGCAGGTCACCAACCAGTTCTTCGTGGATGGTGAGGGCCACATCCTGCTCCCCATCCCCTTCCACCAGCTCAGGGTACTGGGAATCCAGAGAACAACCGATATTGCCGCTAAAGACTGAGGCAAAGAAGGCATTGAGCACCTCCACCTTTTCCTCATCTCTTGTAACTAAGTTTCCCCCTGCATCCAGTAAAGGATGGAGATTCTCCTTTGTCCTCCTTTTTGTGTTGATGTATTATCATCACTATGCCAAGGACTTTTCAGCTCCTCGCTCTGTCCTGCCAGCGGG